>NW_010286487.1:75494-81835 GCF_000700745.2 Antrostomus carolinensis
GAAGAAGAGTGACTAAATTTTACC
This sequence comes from Antrostomus carolinensis, assembly GCF_000700745.2. Classification (NCBI taxonomy): domain Eukaryota; kingdom Metazoa; phylum Chordata; class Aves; order Caprimulgiformes; family Caprimulgidae; genus Antrostomus; species Antrostomus carolinensis. The sequence continues at coordinate 75,519 of NW_010286487.1, forward strand.
TGGTATTAAATATGTGTGGAGCAAGCAAAAAGTGATAGAATAGGAAGTAAATACATGGCAATCACAGTTAGCTTACTAAACAGAGAGACAAGAGAACTGGCGTTGATTTGAAAGGATATAGGGTGGCTGTGAGGAAGAAGGAAGAGTAGGGGAAAACTAGAAATGTGGGGAGCAAAAGATCTTGTATTTTACCCTGTTTTTATTAAAGTTAAACGAGCTGAAAGAAAATGGATTAACATGCACAGAGTTGCATAATTCAGCATTAGACTCTTGTATTTGAGTTCAAACAGCATATACAATATTTTCGTTTCTGGCATTTTAGCTATACCATCACGCTTATGAATTGATTAAGCTTGTGTAGTTTGGAGAAATTGTTCAAGGGAGTGAAAACCAAGGTATGATCCTTGTGTTTTCCATGTTCTGTCATAGGATCAATCTCACAGCATATAGAATCTGGCAGTATTACAGAACAGGATGGATTCCCATTGTACAACCAGATTAATATTTCAGATCAGTCCTTCTGATCAGACTAAACCAATGATTTGCAGTGAAGCAAATGCTGGCTGCTTTTATTCTGGGTACTTTGCACCTACTTCTTTGAAGGTTTGGCACTACAGCTTTACTCATCTTCTGTGGACAAGTGCTTAAGTGCATTTGTTAGTGAAGTGGGTAATTCAGTGTTTTTAAAAATAATGAATATGTGAGCATTGGGTCTGTTTTTATGATAGTCTTAAATATTCCTTTGCTCTCAATATAGAAATACTCTCTTCTCCATATATGCATACTCTGAATGGTTTCCTTATTACACTGGCAAAGATCAGTTCATTCTTTCTATTTTCTTTCCATGCACAGCTAACTTCTTTGTTTTTATTATTTTCAGAGATCTGCTTGTGTAGGCCGAGGCTATTTTTTTTGGGAAAGTATAGAGTTTTATAGTTGTTTGTGAAGATACTACTAATTACCTAACTTTCACATTTGGATTTGTCTGACTTCTAGATTATTAGTGCTAACTTTGTTTTGTGACTGTAAATGTGTTTGCAGTGAACACTTTTCTATCCTTTCTCTTAACAAATAATATTCATTTGCATTTTATCTTTTGGCAGGAACTTGTTTTAGAATGTCACCACTTAATCTTACAAGTGTAACTATCCATTTCACTGGATGCTCATCAGTATTTTAGTCTGTTCCATTAAAGGTTTATCATTTAACTATGAATAAGTTTTTTATATTTCACTAAACTGGAAAATTCCTCTTGGATAACTATGTATGGATTGAATATTGAGTCTATGTAAACATCATCATCACTGCATGTTTTAAATAAAATGCTTTATTTTATTACAAGGGAGAATCCTCAAGGAGCCTTTCAGTTTAGGGATGTTAACTTCCATTGACTCCTTTGAAGATGTTTGGAAACAAAGGAGCTAGTATTCTACTAGCACTATTGTCCAAAAAAGAAAGAAACAACCCCCCCAAACAAACAAACATCGTCACACAAAAGACATCTCCCCCTTAACTCTACAAGACTTATGTGAGTTAAATCAGGTGACAGCATCTTTATGGAGCAGTTGTGATGTAAATCACAAAAACTGTGAATAGGCTGTGGGAGGATGAAGCACACGCAATTTCATCTCATGCTACTGTAAAGCCAGGATGCAGAAAGATAATATATCTGAAGACAGAGCTGTAATATTATGAAATGTAGCGAAATTTATGAAATTTCACTGGAAATTCACAGCCGGAATACTATGAAATGAAGTATTTTGGAATATCTTTTATTCAGTCTAGCTATGCAGATTCATGGAAGGGATTTAGTCCTTGTGCCTGTCCCATTTATAAAGTTAATTCCTTTCCATTGTAGTTGGCCATGGTAAATATTACAAATAAAAGATTGATTGTATTTAAGACAATTCTTTAAAAGTATTGTCTGAACCAACGTGAAGGTGTACGGTTTACCTGTACATATGTAAACAGTTACATATAAAAGATAGAAAGAGTGAAGATTCTTTGTATTAAAAGTTAAGATATCCTGAGAGATGTCCTCAATGATGAAACTACTCTATCTAAAAGATATAAGAAGTAGGATGAAGCAAAAAAAGGAGAATATCTGTATCATACAAGGAAAGGGAGATTTTTGCTTTTAAGTTTATTTTCTAAATTCTGATTCTACAATTTGACTGATAGCTTGAACTCTGTCTAGAACACTTTTTCCCATCTATTATTCTTCTGTTATCTTTCCACTTCATTTATCTGTTATCTCACATTTTTATTATTATTACTATGCCCAGACAGGAGGATCATTGGCACATTGTTTATTTTTCCATGTGTATTTTATATAACAGGTTGAGCATCCTCAGCGGTCCAAAAAAGCAGTGTGGCATAAGCTGCTGTCTAAACAGAGGAAAAGAGCAGTAGTTGCCTGCTTTAGAATGGCACCATTGTATAATCTGCCAAGGTAAGAGCTATATTTGTTCTGTCTTTCACAAATGCGTTTATGTTCATATAGTGCTATTTGGCAAGATCAAAAGGAAGAAAAACATGTAAACTAGTAATTGATAAACTGCATAGTAGTGTACATTGTATATTACTTTCTTTTTATAGATCTAATTACTTTCTTCTAATATATCTTCTGAAAAGGATAACAAAAGTATAGTTTTAAATTTCTGATTCTCTCCTCTTGCTATTATTCCACCAGTTCCTTCTGGTATGTTTTCTTTTCTGAAAAGCAGACACCTTTCATAGGAGATAAATGCAGAAGCAGACATATTGGTGTCACTGTAATATCTTGGGTGATAAATTTCCTCCTATGCCATGGCATAGCTCTGGAAATACAGAGTTACCTTCATTATTAAATGCTGAATGTTCTATATGCAGGAAATAAACTGATACTATTTATCTGAAAGCTTGTCTGTTTATTCTGCACTTTTGGGAAGAGCATTCTATTAGACAAGAAATATATGCACATTCTCTAAGCATTTCACACCTTTTCACGTCACTCCTTTTCCTCTTCTCTCTTGCTCTATAGAGAATGGGATCTATAGTCAAGCAAGTTTCAGAATCCTGAGATTCTGGAAGGAATGAATGTTCAGAAAAAATAGAGACAATTGTTTTTCATGCAATTGCTAAAAATAATTTCCAGAACACTTGTATTTGATCTTTTCAACATAATAATGTTCTTGTTTTTTCCTAAAAGTATGCATATTATTACTATTAGCATAGTTAGTAGGATAAATCTTGGTCTGTCCAAGGAGGCACAAGGGCATCAGAATCATACTAGCTTGAAATGAGGCTTCTGTGACAGTTGAAAATAGAACAAAGATATTTCCATCTGTAGCTGTTCTTACTTTAACAAGTGGGTCACCTGCACATAACTATCATTCTTGTATATTTTAATTATACTTCTTCCTTTTCAGTATATGGGAATGGCAGTTGTTTAAAAAAAATAAAGAGGTTTGATAAAATTCTTCTTGGGGAGTTGGTTGTCACACAGTCCATTTTGCATTGAATCCTCAAGATAAAAACAAAAAACAGTTATTATCATTGGCTTACCCTCTTGCCCTCATTAGCCATTTAATTTCATGGAGTTTGGAAAAAAATAATTTATTATTTTAGATATGCAAGTCTAATCCTGAACATTAAAAAAAATGCAATTACTTGAGCACAAGCCAAAGTAATCTATTGTTGTTATCTTAATAATTAAATTAAAATAATATGAAAATATTTTCTATTAAAAATAAAACTCACTAATGTGGTAAAATAATTAATTTTCTTACTTGTATTTAAATTTATTTAAAGTTCTATTTATTATCTGTTCCTAAAATCATTATTATTACATTTTAATATCAGTTTTACAAGTTAATGGGACACAGTTTTGAACAGAGCATTTTAATGTAAACTTAATTTTAAAACAGGTTCTTTCAGTGGTTTTACTGTAGAAATTTTGATTTCCTTTTAAATTTGTAATTACTGGACAGTTCTTCAAGCTAAATGAAATTTGTATTGACCAAATAATCTCTAAAAGTTTACAGCTTTTGTTTTAAATGTCCCATTTTAGGCACCGAGCTGTCAATCTCTTCCTTCAAGGCTATGATAAATCTTGGATTGAAACAGAAGAACATTATTTTGAAGACAAACTGATAGAAGACTTAGCAGTATGTCTGGGTGCAAAGGGTCATGGGACTGTATTATGGTTTAACATTCATCTTTTATAACAATGATTATAAGTCTATGAGGTATGAAAGGTATCATCTAAGCTATCTCTGCACGAAGGGGTGAGCTATGACCAAATCCGTCTGAGACATGTTAAAAACTGTAAGTGATGGAGATTCCAAAATCCCCTCAGGCAGTCTGCTTCAAGGCTTCAGTAACCTTTTACAAAGCTTTTAAAATTTTTGTCTAAATTATGTGTAAGTTGCTGTCATTCTTCTGTCTCTTGTCTTCTGCCCTGTGGAGAAGGGGAACAGCCTATTCCCTTCTTTCTTTACAGTTAACCTTTAATGTATTTAAAAACATCATAACGCACACTAAAGCCATTTAAGTCACAAGGTTAGAATATGAAACTAGAGGAATTCTAGTCTTAATCAGTTTCTCAGAAGCATACAGTCTGCTGCTTCTTCACAGAATACTCTTGTTAGGGAGGTGAGGATTTTTCCCAGTAGTAAAGTGTTAGAGTGATGTCTTTAGCCTGGCAAATCCCTAGAGTGATTTTCAGTAAAGCCTTGTGTCCTCATCCCTTACAATTGTCTCTTGGAAAGGCAGTTCTTTCACATGTGGCAAGAACTAGTACTAGGAAATGATTCAGTCCCTTGGAGGTCCAACAGAATACAGTCTGAGATCAATCTTTTTATTCTGAGGAGAGCCTGCTTTCTGCAATAGAGAGAGGAAGGTGTGAACAATTTTGAAAACAAGGGTCAAAATATTGAAGGGAAGATTAGCAGCAACGAGCTCAACACAAGCAGACTGTGGAAGTTCATTTTTGGCTCCACACATGCAAGAATTCATTTATTGTGGCATCCTTATTGTGTGATCAAGCATTGTGAAAAAACAAGAGACTTCTGCAAATACTTTCTTTGTATACAACCTTTTAAACTGGTATCTTCATGCATCCCAACACACTGCAAATGTTTTAAATAATGCAGGTTCATTGCAAAAAATAATTTTATTTTAGCATTTCAGAACATGTATGTGTGTATGTGCAGGTATGTGTGTGTGAAGAAATAAGCTAGCATGGTCATTTAGTTACACTCTGATTTAAAGGGTTGTCTCCTTACGTCCTCTATGCAACTATATCTTTGCTAAGTTTATGAAGAACTCCTTGCTAGGTAGCTTATGTGAAAAACTGTCTTGGAGAAGACAGAAACAGACTGGACTACTGCAGCTGCTGTATCATCCTTTAGCAAAGGACTACAGGCATTCCCTTGTAATTCCTGTTACATTCTTGCTGCTTTAGAGCACTTTCCTGGAGGGCGAGAGTTTGAGGTTCTACCATTCAGCTCTGTGGAGCTGACCCTGATTGTTGTGTGGACTTCATGAAAGATGTGTTTGTGATGCTGGTGAAGGTTCTTTATCCCTCTTAGAGAAGCTGTACCTTGGTATAGCAAGGGGTGGAATCACAGTGCAGGCTGTGGTGTCAGAACTTCTCTGGAAGGGGAGAATGAAGGAGCCTTGGGTTCTCTAATATATGCTTGAAGGTTTGTCTGAAGTTTCTGAACTGTTCACATATTAGGTAGAAAACTAGAACAATCCAGGGCCCAAAAATTATAGCCAAGACTTCTTGTCCTTTAACTCTCTGTAGTCGGCAAACTACAATGTTGTGTGCAGTAGCATGTTCTTTCTCAACACTGAGAAACTTGAACTCTTCTGCTAAGTAAAAATAATTTAAAAGGAGAAATGCAGGAAAAACTACTTCCTTCCTGACTTTGCCAGACCCAGGCAATTTATAGACCCGTGGTAAGGGCTTTTTCTGGAACGTGAGAGATGAGTGTTTGTATCCCCTAAAGAGGACTGGAGTAAACCTGCAGTTTTGTTTACTGAAACTTCTGTCCTTAAGTCTATCATACAAAAGTGGCACAACTCCTTCAACCTTTGTATATTAAAAGAAAAAAGTATATGCAAGTCTGCTGCTTGAGGACCTTAATTCTGCTGATTCTTAATTCTGATTCAGCAGATCAAGTCTCTAAGGGAACTAGATTTTAGTATTTGATATTAAAATCATAGGATATTCAACACTGTCTTTATTAATATTTAAAAGTTAAAATAGGTTATATGAAGACCTAAGTTTATATGATAAAATTATTGATTAGTTTTGTTGGTAGGCATTC
>NW_010286487.1:81853-91829 GCF_000700745.2 Antrostomus carolinensis
TTATAAGAAAAATGTTTAATGGGTGTTTAATAATTAGATTGTATAAAATTTAAATATTTCAATTTTCAGCACTTAGAAATGGCAACTAAAACATACCCAACTTATTTGTTTTATCCTCTTATGTTAGGTTCAGTTAAAGCTCTTTATTTTACCCTCAGATAACTATAGGGTAACTGTCTCAAAACATTGAAATGAAAAATACTTCTTTACCAGAAATGTCAGAAAATCATTTGGTTCTAGTGTTTATGCTGTGCTTAATAATGAATTCTGTTTAACTCAATCATTGGTGAATTTGATCCTCCACTTAATTTGAATTAAATCTATGAAAACTAATAACTTGTATTAAACGTTAATACAACTTCTGCCCTTTTGCTTCATCAGTTTTGGTAACATTAGAGAGGTATTCTGGTTGATAACATTGCCAAGTATAGAATGCTACCATTTAATTAAAGAGAAAGGTCAGCATCCTAAATGAGATTGAAATAAAGAGCAGGGGAAGACATCCATAATGGTGAGACATAACTAGAGTTATAATTTGCATTGTTCAGATCTTGTTATTGATACTGAAAATAGTGTCATATATTGCAAAATGTGAAATAAACCTTGCATGGCCATCATAGACTAGCGTGTAAAATGATAATTGTGCATATATGTCAACTAAAGTAAATTCTCAGCTATGACCAGTCATTTTTGGTACAGCTGAGTGGAAAAGGTGGACTTCACAGGTGCATATGCAGTGTAGTACACATAGATATCTATAAGCATTCCCGCAGGAATGTATTTAACACTAGCACACACAGTTTTTTTCCTTAATAGGCAAAAAATCCATTTTCCTTATATCTGTCATGTGGCCAACTCTTCCTTATTGCTAACTGATAATATGTGATATTATAATAATTTCTTACTTGTACAGCTTTATCAATGCATGGAATTGTTTCTATCTGTATTTTAGTGTATACTACTAGGTGAAAACAAGGAAGAAGAGTGGCCATAATTTATGCAATCAGTTTTCTTTACCAGATGCTTTGTAGAAGCATACATCTGTGTGAAGCAATTTTGTTAATAACTTGATATGCAAAACTTAGTTTCTGGAATGTCTTATGGTAAAAGACAAGTCAGAGGACAGATTTTGTATAAATTATTTTCAAAACACTGCTTCGGTGGTTACCATTGTAGTATTTAGGACGACATTTTTCTTCTAGAGTGAACTAACTAGAGCTGTGTCTAAACAAACCTGAAAGCAAAATAACCACATGAAAAAAACTATTTGTGTGTGTGTGTATATATATATATATACACATATATATATATAAATTGAATGATATATATCTTTAATATGTTATTGATGTGTCATCTAAAATTGTACATCCTGCCAACTTTACTGTTGTTGGTAGATATGGCTCCTTCTCTCTAAAAATATTAATGAGCTTCAAGTTTGGATTTCTTCTCCCTCAAAGCCTGGCAGAGTTCCCCAGCAAACATACCTGGCATAAGTTTTGGAACAGGGATTCTAATTTTTAGCTGATGAATCTTGTTAACATAGAGAGGAACAGAAAATATAATAGCAAGTGATAGCATCTGGTATACCATTCGTTCTGGATAACAGGAGTAAAAGATTGAAGTTATTTTCAGAATCTAGGGAAGAGGGTTAATTGTTATGAGGAGAGGAAATCCAAAGCTTTGCAAATATAATCTTTGTAAGTCTTCATGGTCATAAACACAGTCAGATTTAGACTTTTCATAATTTGCTTGGAACCTGTTTCCTCCTGGTTGTCCAAATCCAAACTACATATGTATGTATTTAATGTCTAATAAATTGCACAGAGTAAAACATTTTTCACTACAGATAATTGAATATACTTTTAAAATCTTTTTTTCCCTAAAGAAACCTGGGGAGGAACCACCGGAAGAAGATGAAAGCCTTAAAAGAGTTGATCCTTTACATCAACTTATTCTGCTATTCAGTCGAACAGCCTTGACTGAAAAATGGTAGGGATGGTGTGAGAGACTGCAGAGTGTATGCAGATTTTCAGATTACTCCTATTTTTGAAGTTATACATATCTCGTCTGAGTGAGATTGCATAGGCTGGGCCAAAACATGTGCATATGTACATATGGTGAGTTTGAGTTACACTCAAACTTCTCTAGCCTGTGGTTTGTAAAGGGATTTTAACATGACTAATAATGTGATGTAAGGAATTTTCTAGAGACAGATAGATGCCCCAATACACTTTTTCACAGTTATGGATGCTGTGTTCAGGACTTAGTACACCTATCTCTTCTGTGTTCCCTATCAACAGTTATATTCTGAATGTGAAATATAAGTATATTCTAGGTATAATTGAAAAATTAACTATATTCTCTTCATTGAAAGGTGTTTATGAATTTGTAGAGCACTGTGTTTGTAGCTGGCTTTACTTATCAGTTTGTATTAGTCAATCAAGTCCTCATTTCCCAAAAAGACCTTTAAAATGAATTATGAACGTGGAAATCCTTTAAAAAGATTTTTAAGGTGCTTAAAAATATTTTGGTGCTCCAATTCTACTGTAACGGCTCTAATCTTCCTCATTTTCCATTTCTTCTCCCTTATTAACCAGCAAATTGGAAGAAGATTTCCTGTATATGGCTTATGCTGACATTATGGCAAAGGTAACTTGCTTTGTTATCTTTCACATCTTTTCTGTTTTAATAAAATTAATGAGGAATATAAAGAGAAATTATGTGTAAAATGAGGGAAGGCTTAGGCCCCCACCCCTGCCCTCCACTCACCGGCAAATGTTTTCTTTCTACATGGTATCAGAGCTGCCATGATGAAGAAGATGATGATGGTGAGGAAGAAGTGAAGAGTTTTGAAGTAAGATTATACTTCTGGGGTTTTTTTTTTGTTTGTTTGGGTTTTTTTTTTTTGTTTTTTTTTTTTTGTTGTTGTTGTTTTGTTTGGTTTGGTTTGGGTTTTTTTTCCTTGTCATGTTACACATTATTTCATAGCTTTCAACTGATGTTTATGTTTCTTGGTTCATGGCTTGCTGCAGCTTAATAAGCCAGTGAACTGCATGTCAAAAGCTGGATTGGCAGATATGAGTCACCAGATTCATAGTAGTAAAACAAGAACATACATAATATCACATAATATAGGATTTTATAGAGAGTAATTTAATGGATCTTACATGTTTATCTGTTTGACTTTAACTTTTTAACTGTTGATGAGAAATATAATGAGTACTAACTTAATGTGATAACAGGCTGTATCTTGTAGAGTATTGTGTTCTACCTTTAGTTTGGATGGTTAAAATACTGAAATACTGCTTTTTGCAGTAGTCATTTACATTCAGTACCAGGAATTTATACAGTATTTTTATGTTCACTCATATGTTAGCGCTTCTTAGTAAAAGGTGAGCTTTTATTAATCAATACTGACAAGCTTTTTCTTATGTTGAGAATAGGAAATCTGTAATTATTGTTTAATGTTGAGTTTTTAGCAATCATCACTGTGTAAGGTAACACGCTTACATGAGTAGATTACTGCTCTGGAATCTGTCTCTCTTATTCCATTGATAAAATTGAGTTTACAAGAAATTTGTCTGTTCTGAGGGGTACTGAGGGAATTAGCTTGTTAATATTTTAATATATTCTAGCATATTTTAATTCTGACATTAAAAGCTGTCATATCTTTCAAATCTACTTATATTTAATATCTTTACTAAAACACAGAAACATTAAATACATACTTTTATTATTTCTTTAAAATATTTCTAACTATACTGATTGATTTAATATAAAACTACCTGTGTTATTTTGATTTTTGAGGTGTGGTTTGGGGTGTGTTTACTTTTACTCTCATTGCTTTGTACACATCAGATTTTCTGTATGTTTTCTACATGATGCTGCATGAGATAGCACTTAATTATTTAAGTATGTGTTCTCAATTTGGCAGTATACGGAAATCAGAAAGAAGAGCTATACCAAATTATTTTCAATCACTCAGAAGTTCTGGTCCAGTTGAGTTACAACGAATATACCCAATAGATTAATTTCTGTTTCTTTGTAAATATCTAAGTATGAATGCAAATTTCAGTTCTTTTGTTTTTGTTTTTGTTTTTCCTGGAAATGCAATGTATGACATATAATTGACTAAAAAAAGAATGTTTATTTCTATAAGCTTTTTTCAGTTAACCTATGCATGTTTGTTAGATATCAAAAGTCTTGTGCTTATAAATGTGAAAATTTATAAATAGGAAGTCATTGAGGTGAATGAACAAATTTATCAGTAAAGGATTTATTAGAGCTCTTTATCTAAATTGTAATGGGTTCCTTGTTCAGCATTCAACTTTATCTTTTGAGAGATGATCCTTTTAACTTGTTTCTCATTATTATTTTTTCTGTAGCTATGAAACTTATGTTCAAATAATGTGTTAATCTTTCTCAAAAGACAATTTTGTGTATGTATTTGGTCAGTCACCTACAGAAAAAAAATTTGGACTTATTTTTCTTACTACTATTTCGCTTCTTGTCCTTGCCCTTCCTTAAGGTGACAGGATCACAACGCAGCAAGGTAAAACAAAAAATATGTGTGTATTTGTCTGGGTCTAATTTGTTATTTTTTTTTAGGCCCAACATCTTGGATAAGTTCAACTAAAGGGTCTTGAGAACGTTTTTAACATGTCAGTTCCAGCATGACATCTCTACCAAACCCTTCTTGGGTACAAACTCTTTTTAAATGCTCTGATAATTATTTACAAAAAATATTTCATATGAAATTACATAACCATTTTGAGGAAAACAGAGTGTCATTTGGCTTGTTCATATTGTTTTGCTGTTCTTGCTTTTTATGCATCAGTTATCTTCCTTCTGGTTAAAATTTAATTTGAATTATTAAAATTATTTGGCTCTTAAGGGAAAGCAGTTGGGCTTTCATTCTGTATCTTAGGAGACATGCATTTCTGATTCAGTAGTAGAATTCTGTTTCCCATGTTTGTCACAGAGAGAGCATCAATTGCATTATAGTTTATCTGTGATTCAGATCCTTTGGAATATACTGAGTCCTCAGCCTTCATTGTGGTAGTATTTGACAGAAACTGCATAGCTACTCCATACCTGAAGCAATTCCTAGTTTTTCCATGTTTTCTCTAAAAGCATAGAGGCAATTAGCTCTAAAACTTCACGGTGTTTATTTTTTTTAATTGACTCAATTTCTTACAGTCTTCTGTGTCACATCATGAAAGTCTCACCATTTATTTCTAAAAGGTGGCCCATGGCTTAAGCACCATCCTACTTGCCTGCTTCCTGCAAGTAGAAGACTCAGTTCCCGTTGTTGACTCAGGCTGCTTGCTGATAGTGCTGCAAGGTTGATGTTCTGAGAGGAGGCATGGTGTGTGTGGTAGCTAATTTCTGGTTCTTAGGTGTTTAAATGCAGTTAGTTATGTTGTGGCTAATGGCAGCTAGACTAAATAGAGATGGCTTGCTTGGTATTGGCAGTGCACAGGTGGTCAGACTCCAGTCAGTAGCTTCAAAGATCACTGCATATGACAATATGGGGAACAATTATAACCTTCTCAATTGAGAAGATTATTTTAATGTTTTGTTTGCTAGCACTTCTATTAACATTCAGTTCACAAAAGAAAGGGGTTCTTATGCTGTGGAAAGAGAAGATGTATTCCAGGATCAACTTCACTCTTATTCCTTCAAAAGTTTGCACAGATCTGTTCTACCTTCATACAATAAAGGCATTATCCTGGAAGATGAATGTGCTCACACAGACTCACAAAAAGTTGTTTAAAAGGTATTGTAATTGCCACAAACACAAAGTACATATTACAAAACCCCACAGAAAGTATATGATAGAATCATAGAATGGTTTGGGTTGGAAGGGACCTTAGAGATCATCTAGTTCCAACCCCCCTGCCAAAAGCAGGGACACCTTCCACTAGACCAGGTTGCTCAGAGCCTCATCCAAACTGGCTTGAAAACTTCCAGGGAGGGGGCATCCACAACTTCTCTGGGAACCTGTTCCAGTGTCTCACCAAATATGAACAATCTAATAGTGTAATTTCTTCTTTGTTTCTTCCATTAATTCAGCTATTCAAATTCTACATGTCTATCACTCTGCCTATTTGGTTACTGTACACTAAATGCTCTATGCTTCATAGAAAATTTTCTGTCTTACTGGTTGAGGAGTGTTTTAAAATGGTAAAAACCCACAACAATAAAGAATCCTTGCTTCTTTCATACATGACAGGAAACAGTAGTAAAGATATGAGACCATATATATCAACTGTGTGTGTGTGTTTCTGTGTTTATTTCTGTCTGTCAGTCTATCTATCTCAAAGTTCAATGTTGAAGGCAGTTCTTTCATTCTTTTATCCATGCTCTGTGTGCATGTGAAAAGACTGTTCATTTTGTATGGGGAAAAAAACTACTGCTTTTCTAGACTTTAAAAATGTGTGATGTTTGAAGTCCTGAATCTTTTCACAGCCAGAGCAGCAGAGACCTTTGGGCAAGCTTAGAATGTGATAAACAATGAGTGTATTTTATTGGCAATTTTCATGCCCATATCTCATGCAGTGTAGTCTCATTTTTGTACAAATAATCTGTATTGGGATTACTGTGTGGGCAGTAGAGAGATCACAATATAAACCCACAATGAAGTTGTCTGTGCGTTACTATGTGCCTGTCTGCATTTCCCTGCTAGTATTTACTTTGAATTATTATGATTATCTTTGCTCCTTGCCCTTTCTTTCTAAGTTAACTTTCTATCAAATTGTACAGACACTCAATTGACTCCCTGTAGCGTTGGTTTCACTGTCCCCTCGATTTTATCTTATGGCAAATTCTTTCCAATCAAAGTGTTTCACTAGCTGAATGCAAATTGAGTCACTGAGTCTACTGGTTTACTACATATTAATGTGCTCTAAATACATGTAGGATGGGAAGTTAAAAAAAGGAATCAAAACCTAGCTGATATTTTTAAAACCAGTTGTTTTAAATAGATTTAAATTGGCTCTTCACAGGAAGAAAAGAAATGGGGGAGAGCTTCCTATGTCAGTTTCGTCCCTATTACTGGTAGCAACTTTATCGATAGACTTTTGCATTCACCTTATCTTTGTCAAAATGATACATTGTGCTGTCACTTCTCTCAGACACAGAAATACTTGCAAGTTTCAGTCCTTACAAATAATGCAAGCTCTTAAGGCTCTAACCCATTGGAGATGGTCAGTGTTATCTCTCACTGTCACAAAGCCTGTGTGATGATGGAGTCAGACTCCATGATCAATGTGTCAGTTCTTAGGAATTAAACATTCCAATTAGTATGCAAAAATGTGTTTCTCCTGAGTTTTTCCTACCTGTAATGGAATGGATGCAACCTAATACGTGGCTTAATTCTCCACAACTACAGGATAAGTTATTTATACATAGAATCAGAATAATTTAGGTTGGAAGGGTCTTTTAAAGGTCATCTAGTCCAACTCCCCTGCAACGAGATCTTTCATTGTGTCCTCTGACTGATTCCCATCTACTGCGTTTAGCAGCATCTCTTTCCCCTACATTGTTTCAGCTGCTCATACCAGCGTTCATGTACTTTTCAAGAGTACTCCTAGACATCCATCAGCCCTGTCTTTCAACTCAAACACTAGCTGGCACTCGATGCTTCACTGATGTAGCACAGCAGAACTGTTTGAGATTTGTGTAAGGCAGGGCCTTTGGCAATCTGGGAGTAAAGGAGTGATGTACTTGAAAAACAAATACATTGCAATGATTAAATGACCACTTGTAGCTTCCAGGTTCTTTACTTATTTTTAATGCAGTAATTATATAATAATCTTGCCAAACTTATCCCTGTACGTAAGATTTTCTGCTCCAGCTAACTGATTCAGTTCCAGTCATAGTAGAATCTTCTAAATGATCCATTACCCTTTTTTTTTTTTTTAATTAATCCTAGTCCTATAGAGAGTTAGACATCTATGTCAGCTATTTCAAATACATCAAATTTCTCACCAAACTTCAAACAAGAAAGGGTGACATGGTTTGAAAGTAATGTGTAGTTTTATAGCTATGTATCATTGGAGAAAAAAATAGGAAACTGAGAATACATATATTTGAAAGTCACCCAATATAGTAATTTTCCTTTTGGAGACTCAATACTTTCTCAGTTCCTAGCTACTGGAATAGGAGTGAGCATGTTCATAGTATCATAGAATGGTCTGGGTTGGAAGGACCTTAACGATCATCTAGTTCCAACCCCCCTGACATGAGCAGGGACACCTTCCAGTAGACCAGGCTGCTCAAAACCTCATCCAACCTGGCCTTGAACACTTCTAGGGAGGGGGGCATCCAGAACTTCTCTGGGCAACCTGTTCCAGTATCTGACCACCCTCATAGTAAAGAATTTCCTCCTAATATCTAATCTAAATCTTCCCTCTTCCAGTTTATAGCCATTACTCCTTGTTCTATCACTACCTGGCCTTGTAAAAAGTCCCTCCCCAGCCTTCCTGTAGGCCTCTTCAGGTACTGGAAGGCCGCTATAAGGTCTCCCAGGAGCCTTCTCTTTTCCAGGCTGAACAGCCCCAACTCCCTCAGCTTCTCCTCATAGGAGAGGTGCTCCAGCCCTCGGATCATCCTTGTGGCCCTCCTCTGGACTTGCTCCAGTAGGTCCATGTCTTTCTTGTGTTGGGGCCCCCAGAACTGAATGCAGTACTCCAGATGGGTTCTCTCGAGAGTGGAGTAGAGGGGCAGAATCACCTCCCTTGACCTACTGGCCACGCTTCTCTTGACACAGCCCAGGACATCGTCAGCCTTCTGGGCTGCAAGCTCACTTTACCGGTTCATGTTGAGCTTCTCATCCACAAGGACCCCTAAGTCCTTCTCCTTAGGGCTACTCTTGATCCATTCTCTACCCAGCCTGTATTTTTGCTTGGGATTTCGCCAACCCGGGTGCAGGACCTTACACCTGGTCTCGATGAACTTCATAAGGCCTTGTACAGGCCCACCTCTCAAGCCTGTCAGAGTCCCTCTGGATGGCATCCCTTCCCTCCAGCATGTTGACTGAACCACACAGTTTGGCGTTGTCAGCAGACTTGGTGATGGTGCACTCAGTCTCACTGTCCATGTTGTTAAACAGCGCCAGTCTCAATACCAAGCCCTGAGGGGCGTCACTCATCACCAGTCTCCACTTGGACATTAAACCATTGACCACAACTCTTTGAGTGTGACCGTACAGCCAATTCTTTATCCCCTGAGTTGTCCATCCATCTAGTCCATGCCTCTCCAACTTAGAGACAAGGATGTAGTGTGGAACAGTGTCAAACACCTTGCACAAATTCAGGTAGATGACATCAGTTACTCTTCCCTTAACCACCAATGCTGTAGCTCCATCATAGAAGGACACCAAAGTGGTCAGGCATGATTTTCCTTTGGTGAAGCCATGTTAACTGTCACAAGTCACCTTCTTATTCTCCATGTGCCTTAGCATAGTTTCAAGGAGTATCTGCTCCATGCTCTTGCCTGGCACTGAGGTGAGACTGACCGGCCTGTAGTTCCCTGGATCTACCTTGTTTCCTTTTCTAAAAATGGGGGTTATGTTACCCTTTTTCCAGTCTATGGGAAGTTCACCAGGCTGCCAAGTCTTCTCAAATATGATGGATGATGGCTTGGCAACTTCATCCACCAGTTCTCTCAGGACCTGTGGATTTACCTCATCAGGTCCCATGGACTTGTGCACCTTCAGGTTCCTCAGATGATCTTGAACCTGATCTTCTCCTACAGTGGGCGGCTTTTCATTCTTCCAGTCCCTGGCTTTGAGTTCTGAAACTTGAGGGGTGTGGCTACAGCACTTACTGGGCAAGACTGAGGCAAAGAAGTAGTTGAATACTTGAACCTTCTCCATATCCTGGGTGACCATGTTTCCTGTTTCCTTCTGGAGGGGGCCTATGTTTGCCCTAGTCTTTCTTCTATCCCTGACATACCTATAAAAGTTTTTCTT
>NW_010286488.1:0-9927 GCF_000700745.2 Antrostomus carolinensis
TTTTTTCCCTTTTTTTTTCCTTTTTCCCCTTTTTTTTTCCTTTTCCTTTTCTTTTTCCCTTTTTTTTGGTGGATGTCAGGAGGTTAGCTTGGTCATTCTTAGTCTCCTGGAGTTCTGGGGAAGCAACTCAAACTAGTGTACACATCGATGGCATGATAAAATATCTGAACTCTTAACTATTTATGTTAAATAAATATAAACATTTCCTTCAGAAGACGTGGAACTAGTGAGTAACGATTTCCGAGTTATTTATTTGTTTCATTTTGCTTGCCTGCCTGTTTAAGCAAAGATGGGAAGAAATTAAAGGGGGAACATAAATAAACTGTCCTGATTGCACACTGCAGGGGCAGTTTAAATAACTATAACTTTTTTCTCAGCTTCTAAAGCTACAGATTTTTTTGAGAAACTATATTTCATTTTGAGAAACAGAATGAACATCTCTTGCAAGGTGTTGATTCAAAACCTACCTTACTGTATTATCCCCCAAATAAAATAATGCCCTCAACTTTTTGCTGCCTGTCACTTCACCTACTTTACTGCTTCTGTTCCCCCAAGGTTCCACTGCAGCTACAGAAGACACATATTCAGGAAACCACCCATTACAGCTACAAGTATTTGGAATATTCTGCAGCAGTTGTGGAGTTTACAAACAGTGACAGCCACATAACCAGTTTAAAATTAAAGCTCTTTGAATGACTGTTGTGTGCAAGCCCAAATCCATGCAATTGGAGACGATTTAATTTATACAGTATTCAGGAACCTTTCCAGGATCCCTTTAATATCTCTTCAGCAAAATACACTTTGTTTCACACTTCCAGAATTTCTGTAACACTTCATTAAAAGTCCCACTAAAGAAGCTTTTGCATGTCCTAGGAGAACAATTAGTCAAGATGGAACCATAATGAAATGTACAGTTTTAAAGTTGGTGATTTAATCAATTCAATTAGGGTTTGCGTCGCATTTGCTTGTGGTGTTTTGATGATTATTTTTATGGAAATAGAGCTATTTTGAGCAATCTATTGGAACTAATTTTGTTTTAAAGGACAGTTTGCAAAGAAGGGCTTTAGATCACTTCTGGGCTCCCCGGTACAAGAAGGACATGGAACTCCTGGAGCGCGTCCAGTGAAGGGTGACTCAGATGATAAAAGGACTGGAGCATCTTTCACACGAGGAAAGGCTGAGGGAGCTGGGCCTGCTCAGCCTGGAGAAAAGACAACTCAGAGGGGATCTGATCAATGTTGATCAGTATCTAAAGGGAGAGTGTCTAGAGGACGGGGCCAGACTCTTCTCATTGACACCCAACAATAGGGTGAGAGGCAACGGGCACAAACTGCAGCGTAGGAAGTTCCACCTGAACATAAGGAAGAACTTTCCTGTGAGGGTGCCAGAGCCCTGGGACAGGCTGCCCAGAGAGGCTGTGGAATCTCCCTCCCTGGAGATGTTCAAAAACCATCTGGACAAACTCCTGGTCCATGTGCTCTGGGAGTCCCTGCTTGAGCAGGGGTGTTGGACTAGATGTGACCTTCAGAGGTCCCTGCCAACCTCAACCATTCTGTGCCTCTGTGAACGCAAGGTCTAGGTGGTAGTGAGATAACCTGGGACTGTAACCTGTAACTATACAATTCTGGAAAAGGGAGTTGAAATCAAACATTGGTACCTGTCAAAGGTGTCTTTAATTTAGCCCCAAAATCATCATGTGGCTAAACACAATTCCCAGTCGTTTGAACAGAAGCCAGTGGGAGAGATTCAAGTTGTAGAACAGGTTTGAAAATTAGAGGAATTAAAGGTGCTACAGTTGAAACAGAGGCTGATTGCTGAGTGGGTTGTGAATTTCTCCATTTTGGAAAGAAATAAGAATGGCAAAAGCCAGAAGACGACTACAAAAATTGCATTATCATCAGATACATTTACTAAGCAAATTTAGTCCTTCAGTCTAGAAAGTCCCATGGTGCCAAATGAAATGCTTGACATTGTAAGGCCAAGATCACAGTAACTGACTCTACTAATAATTTAATCTAATCATCTTCCTCATGGCTGACACATAAGACCATGTATTTTTAGACCATTTTATCTCATGAGTGATTATTGTAGATCCTCCCAAATCTGTCAGAATTCCAAATTGTTGTCTTCCTTGAGTTTGTCAATAATTTTCTGTGTTGACAAAGCAGATTTAAAAGTTAGCAAACTTTAAATGCTGAAGCAGAAGGAAGGAGCTTTGGTTTTATAGCCCACCCTTACATTTCAGTTGGGGTTTTTTTTTGAGTTCAGTTTGTCTTTTATAACTTGGAATTGGTTGTACTGGCTAAATATGTTTTTCTGCATTGCCTTCTTATTTTGACTTTGTGTAGTTTTCTTTGTTTAATAATTAGATCCACTGAGGTTTCCAAATGCCAACATCCTCTAATCCTTCTAGTCACTGTAAAGTCTTCCTCATCAGCTTGCAAAAATCTCCTCTTTGAAGAACCTATCGCTTCCAAAAAAAAGTCCTTCTTCATACTTGCCCTAAATCTCAACTTAGTTATGAACAAGATACAAGCTCCATATTCCTGAGTATTTTGTAGAACTATGTCAGGAGATTAGAATGGTAATAACTCCTTCGTTTTCATTGTGTATGCAGCAGCAAATATTTAAGATACGGTTTGCAGGGGGTTTTTTTCCAAAGTAAAAATTAATTTTTCATTGTAGATCTCCTTGTAGACGGGACTAGGTCATGTCTTTGGTTTGACTGATGATTTTAGACTATTATTAACAGTAATTACTTTGCTTTTTTTCTGTTTGTGTGGGGGGTTTTTTTGCCCTTAATTGGCAGTAGCTAATGATGAACTGCTGAGTTTAAATCTCTTTGTGTCAATACACATCCCAATCTAGACAGGCCTAATTATTTCTTATCTAAAATAGAAAGAGTGCAACACTTTTTAAGTTCAAGTCTTTCCCTTAAGCTTTTTTTTGGTCAACAAGTGACCTTTTCCCCTTTTGAGGAACAGAGACTACTTCTGGTTTGAAAT
Source organism: Antrostomus carolinensis (assembly GCF_000700745.2). Classification (NCBI taxonomy): domain Eukaryota; kingdom Metazoa; phylum Chordata; class Aves; order Caprimulgiformes; family Caprimulgidae; genus Antrostomus; species Antrostomus carolinensis. The sequence goes on from NW_010286488.1 coordinate 3,006, forward strand.
TCTGGAAAGGTGTTAGACAAACCTTCCTCAGGGCACCATGGAGTGCTGCAGCCAGGTGTCCACAATGGCAATGTTCTAGCAAAAACTGCCCCAAGTTCTCCTCGAGTCTAGATAAGCACACCTGCATTTATATTTCACTTGGGATAAATGTTATTGTGTTGTTTCAGTAAACACTAATTATTTCCAAGGATAAAGGGCAAGCTCTTTCATTTCTGTAGTTGGAATTTAAAAGATCACACAGAATCACAGAATCACAGAATGTCAGGGATTGGAAGGGACCTCGAAAGATCATCCAGTCCAACCCCCCTGCCAGAGCAGGAACCTCAATGAGATCACACAGGAAGGCGTCCAGGCGGGTCTTGAATGTCTCCAGAGAAGGAGACTCCACACCCTCCCTGGGCAGCCTGTCCCAGGGTTCTGTCACCCTCACTGGAAAGAAGTTTCTTCTCAAGTTGAAGCAGATCCTCCTGTGTTCCAGCTCACACCCATTGCCCCTTGTCCTACCATTGGGCATCACTGAGAAGAGCCTGGCTCCATCCTCCTGACATTCACCCTGAACATATTTATAAACATTAATAAGGTCACCCCTCAGTCTCCTCTTCTCCAAGCTAAAGAGCCCCAGCTCCCTCAGCCTTTCCTCAGCAGGGAGATGCTCCACTCCCTTCATCACCTTGGTGGCTCTGTGCTGGACTCTCTCCAGCAGTTCCCTGTCCTTCTTGAACTGTGGGGCCCAGAACTGGACACATCGCCACTGCTACCAACCATTGGAATCACAGAGCAAAGCTAGTGAGTGAGATTTGAATAAAATCGGACATCTTTCAGGTATCCAGGTTACTTCTGAGAAGTTTCTGCAGTCTAGAAAATCAAAACCTACTTAAAGGCTCTCAGTCTCATCTACTTACTTCTCCAATGACAGCTTCTTTTGATTCCTAGCTACTTTCCTACCCAGTTGTCAATCATTTCAGTCTTTCCTTTTCCCCCCTTACATGGCATATTTACATGTTGTTTACCAATACTAGGCCTTAATATGCTTTAGCAGACCATTCAAATATCCTGATAAATCTTAGAATTTTCCTTCTAACTGCTTGTAGTTTTTTGTTGACGTTTGAGTGTAAATGCAAAAGCTAATGACTGAAATTTCAAAGCCAAGTAAACAACCCTATTAATTTCAATGTGAAAAGTATGGCTAAGTTTTCCAAGCTGACTTTGAAAATCAATCTTTCTGACTGTATAAAATTTCAAAAGCTCCTGTGCCTATGGCACTGTTCCAGATTTTAAGAAATGAAATCACCTAGAAATCCTGATCATCAACCTTCCTTTTCTCTTCCATCCCACCACATTTCTTTTTCTCTTGAGAAATTCTGTGTTCTAGCTAGCTGATAGTTTTGAAAGGTCTGCAGTTTGCTGACCACACTTTGAATAGCCTCAGATCCTTAGGTAGGACTATCAATTGTTTTCATTTCAATTAGAATTAAACATTCAAAAAAATAAATAGTCAAGGAACATTTATAGAAATCTATACACACAGATGTGAACAGGATGGTTGGTTGGTTGGTTGGTTGGTGTTTTGAACTAGGAAGTTCAAATGGAGAGGATGATACTCACATTTTCAGATGATATGTCGTTCAGAAGAATCAAAAATAACTTTGAGAACAACTCTAAACATGTTGTTTAGAAAGAATTTAGAAAGAATTGCTATTATCAATATTTTATTTAAAAAAAAATACATTGCAGTCATGCAACACCAGAAAATACCCCATGTTTTCATTATATTCTGCATGGACCAACAGTGCAGTATTGTCAGAAGTGGCAGAAGTTAAGAGTATTATGTTATTGATGCACAATGATTCTTTTAATGTACCCAGGACTAATCAGGCTCTTGCTTTAGGTTTGGATGCTCTGAAAGAAACAGACACTAGAGAAAAACCAGAATTATTGACATGTTAGCCTTTGAAAAAAAGGGAGGTCAAAGTCTTCATGCAAAAATCACACTGTGTTTAGATCCCATTTGTTTAAATCAGTGACAAAGAAACCCCATTCCATAGTTTTCAGTGTAGGTAGTGCTGATTCTGATGGGAAGCCTCTTTTTCTTGGCAGAGGTGCAAAACCTTAAATCTACAGGGAAAAAAATACCTTTCAGCAAAGTAATAAAGAGCTCTGGCACTGTTTCTCTGAGCTGGCCTTGGAAGGAATCACATTTGTATTGTGAGCCCTAATACTATTTCTGGGGATAAATACATTTCTTTTCCACTTCTGAATAATTTACCTTCTTTTATAGTAAAAGGTATTACTGACAAAATAGTGTGAACGTAATCTACTGCAATTAGGTAGCTAGATAACTTATACAGCAGGCCCAGAGAAAACTCTAGGTCATTTAAAAAGTGATCATTTAAAGGCTTAAAAGAGCCTTTCAGATAATTTTATAAGTTATAAAATTAGTTCAATGCAGAATTATTGTATGCCTTTTTTTTCATCCCATTGCTTTCTAGCCCAGATGTTAAAGACAACGTGACAGTAATTCTTCCTTTTTGAATCAAGGAGACATTCTCCTGCCCAACCTATTTGGGCAGTTTCTGTTCTGAAGATGGATGTGGGTTCTGATACTGGATTTTGAAGATGCTGTTGTGCCCAGTGTACTCTATATATGGCTGGGTAAGAGGGAAGGAGTGCTGCATTGTCCACAGAACAAAAAAATTAATTAAATAAATCTTGACATGCAGAATGGATGGTTGCACGTTGACATTATGCACCCTACAAATCATCTTTGACACTATGCAACTTTAAATAGCTGTTTCTCAGAAATCTCTGTCTTGGTGCTTAATATGGCCCTCATTATTGTTGTTCTCAGAGCAATTGCACAACACTTTTTCTCCTCGTAGTGTTCCTGTGGGGTAGAAAACTGGCGTCTGTGCTTTAGAGCTGGCCTAAGGCTGAACGTGCATTGGATCATTTGTCCAATCAGTAGTCACCTCCTTAGAGCAAGTCTGCCAGCACAGATCCATTCTGGTGTGAGATCCCCTTGTGTCTGATCGTTACACTCTTCGTCTTACCTCTAAATCTGCTGGCTGCCATATCAGGTAGGGACTAAGAACTTCCTAATTGGTTTTGTATTGAAAGAATAATTCTTTTCATACATCTTTCAAGACCTTTCTCTCACTTGTATCCTCATCTTTGGGCTGCGTGTGTGTAGATCTAACTGTGAAGAAGGCCAAGTGTGCTTCCTTCCTTCAGAAGGGATTAAAGCTTTTCAGAGCATTGGTCGTTCAAAAATACTAGCAAGCCTTCTAATTCACTTAGGCTGTTTGCTTTGTCTTTAGAGTCCTGGCCCAGAACAGACCCAATCATAGAATCATAGAATCATGGAATGGTTTGGGTTGGGAGGGACCTTAAAAACCATCCAGTTCCAACCCCCCTGCCAGCAGCAGGGACACCTTCCACTAGACCAGGTTGCTCAAAGCCTCATCCAACCTGGCCGAGAACACTTCCAGGGAGGAGCAGCCACAGCTTCTCTGGCCAACCTGTTCCAGTGTCTCACCACCCTCACAGTGAAGAACTTCTTCCTAATATCTAATCTAAACCTCCCCCCTTTCAGCTTAAACCCATTTCCCCTTGCAGAGGCCGTGCAGACAAGGGCTGTTGTCCTCCCTGAAGTCCCCAAGCTGCTGCTCTGGAATCCCCAATAAAATCCCTTCTGCATTACTTCTGTGAAAAGTGGAAAAAAAGTGTAAGGAATTGAAATGAACAAATTTTAGGCCAATTGAATTTTCCCAGTTTCTGTGGAGGGTAACACCTCTGGGTTCTTTCCTGCAAGAATTATTGTTAACTGTGAATTTTTATAGTTGCATTATTAAGAAAAAAATCTTACAGGCACCCTTACTTGAAATGCCACCTCTTTACCAAACCTGTGTTCATGAACTACATCTTCTTAGCATATTTTGACGGAACAAATACTTTAGGGGAACGTGATGTTCACTCTTATGTCACCTGCTTCTCCTTCATTAGCAGGATCTTTCCAGCTTAAACCTACAATTAATTTCTTTCCACTTCTCTGTATAAAAAATTATTTGTATCAGAACTGCTGAGTAAGGAAACCTCCAGTTATAGTAGATTTTTTTAATTATTCTTTTTTTAATGCTGAAGAAATGAATGCCAGCTAATATTCTTGTTTCTTATTCTACTTGTCTTCTGTCTTTGATTTTTTTTTTTTTTTGGTAATTGGCCCAACTTGTGTCCCACTGTAGGAGCTTGGCAGAGAGAGAGGGATAAAGAATGGAGAAAAAGATTTGTAGGTGGCAGGGACAGCTTGTGTATGTGGCTGGCATAAAGCACGGCTATGTGGATGTTAACTGTTTAACTAATACTGTGTATAAATCCTTAGCTAGCTAAAAATGTGACCCAAGAAGGGCAAAAGGAATATTTACAGGTGTCCCACTGGTGTTTGATTTCTGTACAAGAGTGATCAGCGTGCACTTCATTACTTCCCCAGAGGTTCTGTCCATGCAAGGGTGTTTCATGCAACTCTTGGTTGACTCATGGCTGGTAAAAATGAAGTTAGCACAATCCAAAACGGCAAGGATTTGTGGTCACAAGGAGAAAAAGAAAATGCGTATTTACTTAACAAATGTTGGTAGTGAGGGATTTGCTGTTCAGTCCTTACAATGGTGAAAGGAGGACTTTTGGGGTTTTTTTTTTTAAGAAAAAAAGGCAACTTGGATTGAAAATGAAAGCTAACATATTGCTGTTCCACCTCTAGTGGTGATCTTGCTTGATCTGATAAGTTAAACGGGGTAAGGACATGTGACATTAGAGAAAAACTAGGCAATAGAGGACAGAGTATTTTAATTGCTCAGAGGAATTCTTCCTCCTGACTCAGAAATAAAGCTGCGTCTGTCAGTGGCAATATGTTGTTGGTGAATTACCCTTTGAGTAGCATTTAGTGCAGAAGTTGTGATGATCAGTCGTTGTTAGAAACCAAAATGACCTTATTTTTTTTTTTTAGGCCAAGTGCTTTGGTTGCATCCAGTTTTCAGTTAATTGCTTAACATCTATTCCAGTTTTTCTTGTAGTTCTGAGGGCACGTGTTGTTTTCTTGTTTCTTTGCCTGAATCTGTTAGGTGCTGTTGTTTTTCTGTCATATTTTGAGAGACAACTTGTTTAAAGTAGTGTTGGGGGGGGGGAAAGCCACAAAAAGAAACAGATGTTTGATACATCCCACTGAAATCCATTTGTAGGGAAGGCACTAAGTTCATTCGTAAGTAATTCCTTTATAGGTTTATTTCATAGAATCATTGAATGGTTTGGATTGGAAGGGACCTTAAAGCTCATCCAGTTCCAACCCCCCTGCCATCAGCAGGGACACCTTCCACTAGACCAGGTTGCTCAAAGCCTCATCCAACCTGGCCGAGAACACTTCCAGGGAGGAGCAGCCACAGCTTCTCTGGGCAACCTGTTCCAGTGTCTCACCACCCTCACAGTGAAGAACTTCTTCCTAATATCTCATCTAAACCTCTCCTCTTTCAGCTTAAACCCATTTCCCCTTGTTTTGTCATTAATTGCCCTTATTTACCAACTTTAAAACACCCTTTTTCTAGTTGAAATGGAAAACCACCAGAAGGAACCAGCGTGTTTTTTTAAGTTCCACGTAGAGTATTGTGTGCTCTATGTTAAATGAAGGCTCTTACGGAGAGGATTTGCAGCTAGGGGTTGCCCAGAGGAACCCCACGTCAGTCAGAGCGGGTCAGTTTCTCAGGTGGTGGTTCCTGAGGGGGTATTTTTGAATTCTGCATCTCGTGTTTAACATGGCAGCTCGGAGAGTCCAGACCCATTGAACACGTACCGCATTCACTTCACATCTCGTTTTAAAGAAGTCATTTTTTTTTGCTCTCTGTGGAGGTTTCAATTATTGAGGGCCAAATGACAGGCGTAATTAAGGCAAGCGGTGGGATACCAGCGGAGCACTTCGGTGTTGCCACCAAGGATTTTGCAAATCCTAGCTTGATTAATCTGTTTAAACATCTGTGCATCCTCTCGTCTGGGCAACTTCTCCCTGGGTATCTCTTTCAAGAAGTCATTTTTTTTTGCTCTCTGTGGAGGTTTCAATTATTGAGGGCCAAATGACAGGCGTAATTAAGGCAAGCGGTGGGATACCAGCGGAGCACTTCGGTGTTGCCACCAAGGATTTTGCAAATCCTAGCTTGATTAATCTGTTTAAACATCTGTGCATCCTCTCGTCTGGGCAACTTCTCCCTGGGTATCTCTTTCCCAAGAGCAGAGCCCACCATCTAGTGAGAAACCGGATCGAGGCGGGCTGTGGGTGGGGAGTGTCACCGTGATCATCGCCGTGTCACCCACCATTCTATCGCCGTGTGTGTGTGTTGTCACCATATCGCCGTGTCACCCATCATTCTATCGCCGTGTGTGTGTTGTCACCATATCGCCGTGCCTATGGTGCTGTCGTGGTCCCCTCCTGGCTTGTCCCCCCACTCCTCCTTGACGTCATGTCTGTAGCCAGGCTTCAGCCGGCGCGGTGAAGGCAAAGCAGCGCCTTAAAGTTTGCAGATCAAGTCCCGGTGGTTCCTAAGGCGCTGTGTGTGTGTCTGTGTGTCTGTGCAGGGGGGGGCAGCCGCCGCAGCTGGAACATCTGGAAGCGTTCAGGGTGTCTGTCTGTCTGTCTGTCTGTCGGAGAGAAGGGAGAGAGCGGGGAGGCAGCGCGCTGAGGGAGGGGAGGGAGGGAGTAAGGGGCTGGGACTGGGCTCTCTTCCTCTGCAGAAACAGCTCCCTGCCAACACAACGCGCTCAGAATGGCTTTGAAGAGGAGGAGCAGCAGCGTTTGAACATCTCTTTTTATTTTTTTTCCTTTTTTTTTCTCTCCTTTTTTTTTACTCTTCTAGTTGGTGGATTTTTTTATTATTTTTTATTTTTT
>NW_010286489.1:0-2772 GCF_000700745.2 Antrostomus carolinensis
ATCCAAACCATTCTGTGATTCTATGACTCTATGAAACAACTCACAATATCCAGTAGCAGCTCTTTGATATCATCTTTGCATCTTAGTGGAATATATCACAGAATCACAGAGGGGGTCTCTCCATGGATGGAGACACCATAACCTCCTTGGGCAACCCGTGCAGGCCTCAAGTCACTCTTAGAGTGAAAGAGTGCTTTCTGATGGGAAAACCTGAGGGAACCTCCTGTGTTTCAGTGTGTGCCCCTTGCCCCTGCTCCTGTCAGGGGGCACCACTGAGGAGAGCCTGGCTCCATTAGCTTTGCACCCTCCCTGCAGGTATTTATGTACACTGATGAGATCCCTCTGAGCCTTCTCTTCTCAAAGGTGAACAGTCCCAGCTCTCTCAGCCTTTCCTCATAGGAGTGATGCTCCAGTCCCTTCATCATCTTGGTGGCCTTTGCAGGACTCTCTCCAGTGTGTCTATGTCTCTCTTGTACCAGGGAGCCTGACCTGGACTCCGCTTTCCAGGTGTGGTCTCACCAGTGGGGAAGGACCACCTCCCCAGACCTGCTGGCAATACTCTTTCTAATGTAGCCCAGGACACTACTGGCCTTTGCTGTAACGGGATGTTGCTGGCTCATGTTCAACTTGGAACAAAATACTTCCTGTCAAGCTGCTTTCCAGCAGAGCAGCCCCCAGCATGTACTGGTGCCTGGGGTTGTTCCTCCTCAGGTGCAGGAGTTTGCACTTCCCCTTGTTGAACTGCATGAGGTCCCTGTCAGCCCATTTCTCCAGCCTGTCTGGGTCCCTCTGGATGGCAGAGGTGTATCAGCTGCTCCTCCCAGTTTGGTGTCATCAGCAAATTTGATGAGGGTGTACTTTGCCCCATCACCCAGTCATTAATGAAAATGTTAAACAGCATAATATTACAGAACAATGTAATACCATGTGATAACATAAATAAATGTGACTGAATATAACCCTTCAAACCTCAGCTTTGCCTGTTCACTTCAGCAGTCACCAGCCATTCTTTATTCCAGTAAAGCCACCAAGACAAAGTTCTTCAGATCCAATTCTATTGTGTCAGTGTTTTATCAAAAGATCAACTTGATCCATTTGAAATACTTTTCAAAGTATTTCAGCAATGAGTTCAGTTACCATATGCTTTCTTTGAAGAAAATAATGAAAGTGGATTGTTAGATAAGAGAAAGCAAAACATAGTACTGTAACGGACAGTCATTTCACAGTTATGTGACTGACCTTACTGCCAGAACTGCACCCTTACAATAAACTGCATTACCGAGAAAAATGAAAAGCACTACTTATTTTAGAAATAAACATGTAAACATTTTTTCAATATAATATTAACATCTTAGTCTTCATACTGTTTCTGGTACTTCTGCACTGCAGTGTCAATAAAGAGCTATCAGATACCAGTCTGTCTTTTTTTTGACAGCTGGAGGTCAGAGTTTAAAACAGAAGGGGAACAAACAAAAATCAGCAAATAACTAAAATATATCCCAGGGTCCTTAGTGAGTAGCTAACTCACTATTAAGTTATTAAGTGGACTCTTCAAGATTATATATGGCATCCCAAGGCCCTAAAATCAATAAATGGTTGGGCATGGAATCAATTGCTGCCCTAGGGACAAACGCAAAACAATACAAAGATTGATTTAAAGAAGAGAAATAAAATAGCAGCAGAAAGAACTATTATGATCAATCATCTGTATCTCTTATATTACTCAGTTTATAGGACTTCACTGAATTAGTGCCAAATTTACATTCATTACTAGACTCCTGGACTATATAGCATATAACTTGCATATCAGATGCTGGGACTAGGTTTGGTTAGCTGCTCTGCTATAAGTAAGTGTCCTTATCAGTCGCATAAGGAGAGGTAAGCAGTGCTTCTTTGCTCACTCCTCCAAGTTTTCTTGCATTTCCTCTCATCAGGACAGTCTAGTGGAAAGCTGCCTTCTCTTTCCTTCAGCTCTTGCTGTGTTCTGGTAGGCATGGTGAATTTGACAGTCCTACCAACACCACCCTGGTGCACTGCAAATTTTCTGCTTCCAACAGGTATTGTAAGAGTAGATGTTTCCACTTCTGTCTTCACAAAGACAGAACACTTGTTAGACATGCTATGACTGATTGGGTCCAAAGGAGGAAATGTAACATCCTTAGCATCCAACATGTAACTTAAATCTTTCCTACTGCTTGTCAAATATTATTCCATAGTTCTGAGGGTGTTCTTTTGCAATTCCATCCTAAACTTTCTCATAAAGGTGGTTTGTTCTCATTTTGTTTTGGTTTTAAGGTGGAAACTCCCCTCAGCCATGTTTTTTTTTTTTTTTTTTTTTTTTTATAGTGGTAAATAATAAACTTGGAGCACTCATCAGAGTTTATATTTGTTTCTAGAACAGCTCTACATAATGGTACAGTACACTTGCTAAGTTAAAAAAAGACAACACCAAAAGGATGATAATGAACAAAGCTCTTGTTAAGTAGTGCCAGATACAAACCAAGAAAGCTTCCACCAAAACCCACCTACAATGCATGTTTGACTTATTAATGGCAACTAATCATTGCCATCTGCAGAGGAGACTACGCTCGGGATTGTAACGTGCAGCTGCCTAGGCATACAATAACCTTTTACTCCCAGACCTCCATCCCCTGCACATGGCTTAAATACTTCAATTGCAGCTGTCCAAGAGGAGGAAGCACCAGTTTTAAGAACTAACCACAATTATCCTTTATAAAAATATTATTCTATCTGACAGTGGCAAAGCAGGTG
>NW_010286489.1:2810-10786 GCF_000700745.2 Antrostomus carolinensis
TATTCTACATTCGATACATGGCAGAATGTAGAATATCAGAATTACCCCTCCAGGGCAAGAACTGCATTTTCATTCATTAGTGTAAAATATGGCATAACTGAATTCATCTGGTATATCTAGGAAATATTTTGTCATCAGGACTTTTTTTGTTGTTGTTAAAAATGTGTAATTTCTTTTTATGACATGCTGGGATTACTGAATCCCAGGCTTCATCAAAGTAGCAAAACAGAAAGACTGAGTTCTGCAAACACACACACTAGTGTCTTTAAGGAAGCACCTCTGTTCACCAATTTAAAAGGGATCTTTCAACTTTTTCTTCTAAGTTTAATCTTTCACTGCCTGGTTCTTTGGTCACTATTATAAGAAAAAACAGGAAAAAAGAATTATTAGACGAGGGATAACGGATTGAAGCTTACCCTCTTCAAAATGAATGGGAGATATGTTGTTGGTGAACTAAACCATGACTCTTTCCTGCAGAGTAAAACAATATGGCTTTAAGTGAAGTTCCAGATATACCCCACAGGCATTTGAAAGAGGAAAAAAGTAAACAATAATACAGCTTGTGACAGAAAGCATAGTGTAATGCTTTGAAAAAATTGAAAAAAGGAGATTTGTAAGGCAATCAAATTCTGACCATCTCTTTCTGCAATAAGAAAGTTGTAACTCATTATGGTTAAAGGGAAAATTTAATTTTTGGTTTTAAGCCTATGAAGTGAGCTAAAAAAATGTAATTAATTCCATACCCATCAATTCTACAGCTTCATGTTTTCTTGATACAAGTCTTGAAACACTCTAAAGGAAATGTTATGGCCTATAATACAACATTAAGGGGTCCCTGAGCTGTAGCAGTTTCACTTATTCCTCTAGTACAGTTGGGCACATGAGCTGATTTTTTTCCCTTTATGTATGCCCCAAACACAAATATTTATGTTCGTGTCTGACTCAAACTGTGTTTCCTTTTATGATTGCTTTTACAGACCCTGCTTTCAGGTCTGGGTGCAGAAACGTCAGGAATATTTAACTGTTTTCCAATATAGACACAATGCTGTTGTTGTAATACAGTATGCCCAGACCATTGAAACTGTCAGCATGATTGGCAATAGTGAACCTGAGTGTTTTCGTACTTCATCTAGAATGAAATACCCTCAATTGAATGTACTTACCTCCACTGTAGTAAGAAATAAAATAAAAATCCAGACATTTGAAAGTAAGATGACAGAATTAATTCAAATGAAACTCCTGTCTTTTAATCCTGCTTTTCAAGAACTGGTGAAATAGCAACAATTGATCCTCTCTTCTTGCATTCCAGTCAAAATAAATTTAATCTTAAACTCAACTTTATAGCTAAACTTACATTGGGCTTAAACTCACCGAGTGTTGATTAAGGTAATTTTGCAGGTTCTAACTAAATTGCTGAGAATAATTGAATGCATGGCCCATGAAAGAAAAACTGTAGCTTGCATTTTTAATTAAATGAATTCTCATGAATTTAAATTAACCATACTGTGCTTTTTTAATTGAGTTGAATAGAAAGGCTCATCTCTTGAACCATTACTGTAACAGCATTTAACGCATCATCTTCTGGGCAACCACTAGTATGAATAAATGCTACTTCAGAACTAAAAGAGTAAGGCTTCAACTCATGTCTCTTAAACAATGCAAGTATGACAACATTGCAACTATATATATCAGAATGACATTCACAGAGTGTCAGTGTAAGTTAGGAAAGGTCTCATGTCGGTTTGAGCAAGTATACACATGTACTGTTCAAACTGCTATCTGCTTTGGATGTGATTTGGTTGTCTACTTATCAACAACATATTCTGTGATCTGCATTTTAACTTTTCCTCTGAAGTTTGATAATGTCCAAGACTTTCTCTGTTCTCTCTCCTGTCTGTTTTTGATCTCTCTCTCCAGGGATGACATGCTAATTCTTTATCCTAGTTGGCAAAACTAGCACTTTCCAGTCACTCTTAGTCAGAGTTACATCTTGCCACTGTTTATCAAACTAAAAGCACCTGAGTTTGCAATGAGTCAAATCTAATTTGTGAATTATTTTCGAAGTTTCTGAATATTTCTGTCTTGTTAAAATAATTTATCATAATTCGCTTACAAGAAAATTAGGCAATGAAGTACACATCATACCACACCCCACAGAACTTTGGTTAATGGTGTCTCTGTAACATTCAGACACTAAAATGGCAATGTCATAGAACAAAGCAAGCTAGGTGCTTGAGAGTGACCATGCATAAGTGTCTCTTCTGAACTCTGGAGATTCTCTGTTCCCTACATTCAGACATTGCTTTGAATATTTTGGCAAACCAGCTGTACAACTGAAGGATTTGATAGGAAAACTCAAGGTCAAGGTCAAGCCAAGTTCTAAATATTTAGTCATGCAATTCTTGGTTAGTCAGCCAAGTTTCTTAAAAATTTAAGCCACTGGTGATTAGTATGTCTTTTGATCTACCAATGTTTAGTATTTTGGTACAAATATTTGTATGAATGGAGCTGATAACAAATAAATCAGTGTCCCAGAAGTAAAATGCACACGCTCTGAAAACATAAATTAGACATATTAACAGGTTCCAGGTTTTGTTACATGATTCACTAATTCAGATATTTGTCCATTTCTGCATTTTGGGTCTGACTCTACAATAGAAACTCTAACTTCCTCTAAAACCTGTTGGGAATTGTGAACCCTGATTAGGGAAACATTATTCTGTTTTACTCAAACATAAGAATTAGGAGATAATAAATGGATTTGTTAGGCAGGAGATATAAAATGAGACATAGTATCCTTTTTCATACAGCATAAATAGCCACAATTTTTAAGAGCCAGACTGATAAATGCTCTAATTTAAACAAGATTAGGGCTTGCTGGAGTTAATCAGATGGCAGAGGCAGTATGTTTCAAGGGAGCGCCCTTGAATTAGGATCCAGGAAGAGTGTAACGCAGGGCAAGAATACCAGGCAAGCAAGCCTCTGCAGTCACTTTTTTCTGCATCTTGTGCTGGAAGGGCAAAAGCAGGACTCTTAGCCCATACTAGTATGGTGGCTACTGTTCTTCCAAGTGCACAACTGCAACACTGAAAATCATTAATTGCTATTGACTGAAATGAAATGAATACACTCAGTACCAGTATCTTTTTTTTTCCCTTCTATAGCAGCTTTCTATCATTTACTGTTGCTTTTGGAGCTCTGCTCACTTTGCTGTGTCTCAGGGCTGAAATTTGCTCCATTTTTACATTTTTTTTCTCTCTGTAGCCATCAATCATGATCAAATCATACTGCTTTTTCTTCTTCACCATTCTCAAATTATTCCTCTCTCTGGGCTAAGAGAAAAAACACTTTATCCCAGTCCATAGCAAAATTCCTAAGAATTTTAGTGGATTTATAATTTCACTTTAACTCTGATATGCTTCACCTCAGCAGGGTACTTTATCTGTATCCATGTACGCAGCTTAATTGAACTCCAGGGGACAAATCCAACTGCACAGGCCTCACCAGGTTTTCCTTCCTTTGGTGTATTTTTGAAGTGTTCTGCATATTTTATATCTCCCTGTCAAGTGTCCAGTGTCAGTTACTATTGAAGAAGAATTGCAATAGGTGAACCAATAACCCATTCTGGAAGTGTGAGGAACTTCAGTTTGTTAAAAATGAGGATGTTCATAGAGTAGTTGATGTGTAGTTCTTCCATCCAAGCTGTCCTCTGCTGGAACACCAGTAAAAAATCGTTAACATTTGGTTTATTTAATGACAAAGTAATCTTAATTGGAAATCTTCCAGACAACTTGGTTTCATCAGTTATTCAGGCATAGCTCATTTTGTTTGGTAATAAAAATAAAGGAAAACAAAATTATCATAGATTTAGAGATAAGCACGAAAAAGAAACCCGCTGAATCCAGCCCTGAGAAAACTAAACTGGAAATAGAGCCCACAGTTTATGTCTTCTTCAAAAGTCAGTTAATGGATAGTCCTCCCCTCTAACTTCAATCTAGTTGCCAGAGAAACATCATACATAATTTCTGATAGCTAGTTTATAATCTACACTGCCCCCTTTATGGCTACGAAAATCTGTTGAGGTTTTTTTTCCACAGCAATGCAATTACTCACTTTCTTCCTTGAATTAATTGATTGATGAGTAGAACTTAAAGAGTAGGAATAGCACAAAAGGCAGGGGAATCTGCAAGAAAGGAAAGCTGTCACTATACACTGTATCTTTATGCCTACATGGTGTTTCCTTTTTAGTGCTATACGGTGCTTTTAGGACATATCCATGAAAATGCTGCAATGGTGCGGGTATCCTTAATGGAAGCTGCACGTTCACAAAAGCTGCAAAGAACCGAATTTGGGGGTCTGGATGGTTTGACAATGACTTGTGTGCATGACCTGGCTCCAGCTGCCAAGGACGAGCTTCACCCAGCATCTCCTGTGTTTTCCTCCCACTTTATTTCAGGTGCTCCAAGCAATGCACAACCAATTCATTACCGAGCAGTCAGCTCTCCACACTACCTCTGTCAGGCTTGAATCAGACCCATTTCCAGACCAGAGTCTTGTTAGTTTTGCATGTTGTGCACTACACTGGAATTGGATGGTTGAAGGATGGAGGTGAGAAGATGAGTGGGAATTGTGGCCCGTAGTGTAGGATACAGCTTCTCCGCTCCCTGTTAGAACTGGGAAGGACAACTTCAGAGTGATTCTCTGGTGACTATTTTATGCTTATTTATTGCTTGCTGTGGAGTTTCCCAGCTGCTGATTTATTAAGAGTAAATCTCTCCAACTTTTGCTGCTTTTACCTTCCCCTCAGCCATAAGGGCCTGTTCTGCTCTGTCTGCTTTGCAAGTCTATTTTAGGCTATTTGTATAATCATAATGCTTTGTAGGTCAGGGCTTTATCAATTTTAGTGCTTATAAGTCAGGCCAAATAAAGAAATAAAGGGAAAAATAACCAAAGGAAATGGTCGCAGATGAATGGTAGCAAAAGTAACCAACTTTTCCTCCCCATATATACTTGACCACAGAATAAAATTGGACTGGTTTAGGTAACCACAGGGTATAAAAATCAGGCTTGGTGTTAAACCTATTTTCCTGAAGACAGCAGGACAATTTACCTGAATGCCACATTTGTAATAATGAAGTTTTATATGAGTAATTAGAGACTAAAAGAGGGAAGGCTGGCACTGGACTCACAGTCAGGCTGAAGGTCCCAGCTGCAGGTGCAAAAACGTTTCCACTTCCTCATAACACAGCATTTTAGAAACAGCAATATTTCTCCCTAATAGGTTGGTCACCTATTGTTGTTTCTCTGCATCCTAATGCTCTTTACCTCGTTAGCAAAGACTTGATCAAAAACTGAATTTCTTTTGATGTATTTCTTGACTAATAATTTCTGTAAAGTGTTTTTCAAAGATGTTCTCAGTTCAGTCTTAACAGTTCACTTGAATTGTTTCTTAACCTTTCTTGGTTTCCATCTCATAGTCTGGAGTCAACATCCTCCATATTAGGCTTTTGTCTTGCAAACATTCAACATGCAATTACATTTCCAGAACCAGCAGTGGCAGAACCTCTCCTGCACCACGATGGGGCCAGACCATCTCCTCCGCTTCTCCCATGCATCCTATTGCCCTCATACTCCTCTTCCCAGATAAACCTTTGTTTCCTAGTTTCTACCAAAGCTGCTAATGGAAGCTAGCTAAGGGAAAGGAAATTCAAGACACTGCAGCCAAACGAAACAGTGCAGTCTTTGAGCAGATCCTACAAACTTAGCTTGTCACTGGTAACAAACAGGTAGGACTTCCAGATACAGTCAAGTACAAACAGCACAAGTTGCCTACCTGGGGTAAGAAACCAAGTCACTGGGAAGAGAACTAAGGCTTTCAGGGCTCAGATGGAGGTTTACACCTGTCCACAACCACTCCTGGTGGTTCCAGTAGGAACTTTAGGCTGTGGGTAGGTTCTCAAATGGGGAGTGGGGATGGGAAGTGTATATATGGAGAAAGGACTACAGAAGCTGGGCACACAGAGTTCTGAGGTAGCAGGGGAGGAAGAAAGACACCGCAGCTCTAGCTGGGAGCTCATATCTCTCCTCCCCACGGCTTTTCAGGAAATGCCACGTAACATCCAACATGCTTTACACTAGCTTTGGCATGTTCAGTCCATTTCAGCATTTTTGACTAGTAACCCCTGATCCCAACCCCGGGTACTGTGGTTAGCATAACTAATGCCATTTTACAAGGCAAGCAGCCATTCTCTGTGACTGAGCAGGTCATGTATTCGTTCCCTTTCCCTCATTATCAGGCCCTGAAGGTCCTGTACACGAAGCAGACAAACCAAGCAGATTTCTTCTTCCCCTCCCTACTGCACTCAAGGTTCCTGGGCCAATTACTCCTTCCTTGCCAGCCTTGAGGGTTCCAGGCACCCAGCCAGGCCGGTGCTGGTGATGACCCAATCACAGAACAGGGAAGCGTAACAGCACCCAGAGCACCGCCCATAAAATCAACCAGTTACGAGTCCCAAGTGGGGAACTTGGACCAGAGCTGCCGCTGGACAGTGAAACCAACTGTAATATCCTGTTAAGTATATAAAGCTTTAATTGCAACTACAATTTAGTGCTGTCATCATGCTGCCAAGGATCCCTAGAAGAACCTGTCTGACCCCTTAATGTCAGGTGACAACATTGTCCACTTCAGCTTCTTAGGTGCTTCATTAACGCAAACTTTCCATCTCCTGTACAGTCATGTCTTTGGTATCCAGCTTCATTCCCCAGCATCAAATCTCTACATGAGGTGAACCTCTGACAGTTCACCAGCTAGGACATACTCCCCACGCCAGAAGAGGCACCTAAACCAAAGGGATCCCATTGTTCTTACCTGAGTATGTTCTGTGAAGGGCTGCTACCTGCACTGGGCCAGTATTTGTTATTCAGCAAAAGGTTAGAATAATGCTCCTTCACTATCTCAAGATAAAGTTGAGTAACAGTAGTACAACCTCTAATGTGCTTCAGTCCTAACAGTTGATTGGTGACAACCTGTGGAACAGGCAGGCAGGAGAACAGACACCAGCAGTAGTAACTATTTCTGAGGCTAATGATCTAATCCTAATACACTGAAGTTTGAATTACTATCATTAACCTACCAGGCATTTAAACATCCGGGGCTGCTTACATCTCACATTTCTCCCAGCTGCCAATTTTTCCTTAAGATGACAGGCTTGCAAAGCATTCCCAGAAATGCAGTAGGTGGTTGGGAAGGTGCAGACATACTAGCAAGCCAGTTCCACTCAGCAAATGGAAATCCTATGCGGACCACAGAAAAATGAAGCTTTGTGGGGAGTTAAAGAAAAGTGGATTTGAAAAACAAGGTTAGTTTCTCAAAACCTAGGCCTAATAGAGAAAGCTTAATCTTCTATTAGCCAGCGGCATGTATGATTTGATGCCATTTTGACCACCCTTGCCTCAGACATTTTAACCTTGAGGAAGGTAACTACACATGCTTCAAAGTAACAGGGAATCTTGCTTCTTACTTTTCAGCCATACATATGCTTGTATAGCATTTTAGGGAAGAATCTGTGCAGCAGTGCACTGTCTCTGTCACTCCTCATGGAAGTGCTGTATTTACGTTCGCTCCGCTTCCCCCCGCCCCTGTGTCGCGGGGAGCCTTCACGTGACCTTTTGTGTCGCGGCCTTGCACTTCACTTGGTTGTCTCTGTCCCTCGTCCTATGCCCCTAGGCTCAGAAGTGGGGCCGCTTATGATAACGCATGAACCGACACGGCTCCTGCAGAGCTTGTGGGAGCCCTCCCCAGCAGACTGTGCTCGACCCGGCACAAATCCCCTGCGGGCCGCCGCTGCGCCGCGTCTCTGCCCGTCCTGCAAGGTACACGTGGGCCAGGCAGGCTACCCGCGAAGTGCTCGTGTGTGCCCGCACTGCGGGACGAGACCGCGCTCCCTCCACGCAGAGGTCACGTCCCGACGGGCAGG
>NW_010286490.1:0-45388 GCF_000700745.2 Antrostomus carolinensis
TCTAGTATAAGAAGCCAGCTAGGGAGTTCAGCCTGTTGGTGCTTTCCCTTCAGAGAATCTGTATGACTTGCACAATCCCTAACCAGTTCAATAGTGTGGAATTATTACTGGAAGGGGCATAGAAATCTCTTTTTACCTACATCTCAAGAGAGAGCAGGCGGAAGTGTGGTTGGTATGTGAGAAATCTATTCGATGGTAGTTCCCTAGGTACAGTCTGCAGCCTTAGAGTCACTGACTCCAAGAGAAACAGCACACAGAGTGGAGTAGAGACACCATGCCCAGGCTCTGTGCATACCAGAGGGGAACTTGATGGTACTGTGGGACTGCTAAGCCACGTGGTTGCTACCCTGAGCCAGCAGTTTCTCATCATTTTGCCAAAACTCTGTCCTTGGTGGAACTTTGCTCATTGTAATATCATTATAATGCTAAACTACACTTCCATCCCAAAAGCTACCCACCACCAAAGTATGACCACCCCTCACTGAGCATGTACTCTGAATTTCCTCTGGTCTATACCTTTAAAAGCAAAGTGAGGAAATTTTACACCAATTATATTTAAGGTATGTATGAATAGAGTCACTCAAGCTCTAACTGAGTACAAAAAACAGCCTAAGAGAGGGGGGACGTTAGGGAAAATACCACTGCACAGAAGTCAGGAAGATAGCATCACGAATGACTGCTGACTTCTGCAACCAGTCAATGGGCTGAGACTCATTTCGTGCCCCACAGGGATGTCTACTGGGTGCAATTCAAACCTTCCCCAGGAAACTTAGAAAAACTCTATAGACTTCTTTTTCTTTTTCTTAACTTACCACATTTACATAGATTCATGTTCTTAGGTACCTGCACTTATCTTTGCAGATAGTATATTTATCACCAGCAATAACTTACCACATTTACGTAGATTCATGTTCTTAGGTACCTGCACTTACCTTTGCAGATAGTATATTTATCACCAGCAATCCAAAATTAACCTGTACTCTGTTGCTTCAGTAAACTGCACCATTCATTAACCCAGTCATGACAGCCCTCATTGAATGTGACCAAGCGTGGCCATGTAAGTTCATTTAAACATGACTAGACTGGAGGTGCAGTGCACTATCAGTGAATCCAGCCGTGAGAGTTCTCATTGAACACGACCAGGTGGCCGTGCTTGTCCATTCAAACGCAACTGGACTGTGATGCTGCACTATTGGCGCATCCGGACCTGTAGAAGTTCAGTATATTGAATGCAACTGGACTGATAGGGATGAATTTGGCATCACTCAGAATCTAAGCCCAGCTGTCCCCAGCACCTCTCATGTTTGAGGACAAGCTGTAATGCAAGGGGGTTTATTTTCTGCCAAATCTCTCTGCCATTTTATGCAACAAAGAGTCAAGATGTCTCTTCTTACTCAAGAGTCTTATGGCAAAAATCAGTAACTAAGTCCATCTAAACCTGCTTAAAAACAGAGCCTGAGATACTTCTTAAAATTTTATTTTAGCTTGTTCTAACTAGTGATTATATGTGATAAAATGAGATCACTGGCATACATTAATCAGTGAATACAATTTAGAAAAAGGCAGGCTGAAATAAATGTCTACTGAACATCACGTCTACTGACTTAATCCCATATTTTAGCTACTCTTTTAATCCTCTAGTAGCTACTTTTTTATTAAAATCATAACCACGTACTTAGTGAACCTCAAACGTATGATTCCAAAATACACTCATATTATACATTAATCCCAGCTGAATGCCCTTTCCATACCTTGTATTCCAAAAAGGCCCCAAATCCTCTTGATTACTGAACAAGTCATTAAACCTCTATGATCACAACTGGGCAAATAGTTGAAATGCCAGACAAATTACTGAGACAATTTGTGGGTTTCCAGCACCAGTGATACCTCTTATCAAGTTGATGTTCACCAACCTCAATCAATTCAGAGTGAGAGAAGAGAGATGAAGATCATTAAGTACCATCTTGAAACATGAAATATCGTGTACTGCAGCTGAGTTAACTTGGATAATATCTGGAACCCTCAGTCCTGAGCTGGCACGTATTTCTGAAGTACATAAGCCTCTCATTTAAATGATGTTGACCTGTTTGATAAGGTTGTACTTCATCTTCTACATTTAGGCTATTTTAGTGAAGTATGTGTAAATAAACTACACATCCATAAACAACTAAATCTAAGCTCTACTCTATTTTCAAGACCTCCTATATATATTGTATGTTAATATATTTTTATTTTTACCCCAAGTAAATCACAACACATAGAAATCTGAGAAGCAATTCTAACTTGGGTTATTGCTTGAACTCTCATTATTTCTTTCCTGTTGAAAGGCTGTGTGATCTGATGTCCAGCCACAGGAAATGTGGAGAGGAGACTCTCGGTTACTCCAGGGAAAATAGCGAGACACAAAAATCCACCCATAACAATACCAGAGAGAACACCGGGTCCCTGATATTCTTTGGACTGCCTCAGATTTTTCATTCTAAGAGGCAAAAATCTTACTGATATTTTAACATTTTCAGAATGACTGAGTAGTTTTGGCTTGAGGAAACATTGCATTTTGAGGGACAACCAAAGAGATTATAGAAAAAGTAAAAATATGAACTGAAAACTAGCAGGTACCAGGTAAGTTTCTTAATCTGGCTGCAGAAAAGGGATTTTTTTTAAAGCTAACCTCAAAAACTGTAAAACCAACTAAGAGAAATTCCAGTATTCAAAATAAAGAGGATTGTCCTCATTAAAAAATGCACATTAAGCTTGCCTTTTCAGTAATTATTTGCCTATTGTTATAGCCACTGATCAATTTCTTTTATTTAATTACTATGGTGTTAGATTTTTTAAGTACATTTCCAAACTTGTTCATGTATCATACAGTACCAGGTTGGAAGGGACCTCACGGATCACCTGGTCCAACCTTTCTTGACAAAAGCAGGGTCTAGACAAGATGGTCCAGCACCCTGGTCAGCTGCAATGTATTACCCCCACTCAGATATAATCATAGCAAGATGTTCTAAGATGCCAAGCAACGGTTCCTCAAACAGCAGCTCCATGATTTTAAGCAATACAGAAGTCATGTGCAGCAGAATTGAAATTGCATCAGAAATTTATTACTCAATCTGTAATCTGAAGGTGTTTTCCTAGATCAACACTCCTAAATCTGTAATTGTATACACTGCAAATTAAAAATTTCTTAAGTGCATGGTTGTTATTCTAGAGCAATTCCTATAGGAAGTAACTCATAGAAATACTATGTTACATATGCTGTGTAAAAAACTGTCCAGCTCACTGTGCAATGAGTGCCTTCTTTTTTTAAAAAAAAAATCTTCAGAAGAAATTGTAACAGGAACACAGCATGCAATAGCTGTTGAACTTTCCTGTAGGATTCATTTAAAATAGAAAAACAATTTGGCATCAACAATCCCATTATATCTTAATTTTCTGAAACTGTACTTATTAATTATTAATTTAACATTTAATTAGCTTAATATTAAGCTAACATTAGTTTCTAAATGCTAAGAAGCACTTGTTCCATATATATTATAGAAGCAAAGTTTTAAGAAGCCACAGGGAATAAAACCAGCAAGATATACTAGGAAATATCAAGCAAATGTCAAGTATAACCCCAAATGCAGCAAAGAAGTCATTATTTAATTATTCCCTATTTTTCATATCTAATGACTGTTTGAACAAGAGTTTTAAAAGAAATAGATGAAAGCACAGGTGAGGAAAGCAGATCACAGAGTTTAAGCTCTGAAATTATTTTATTGGGTCACTGGTTTATTTTTCATTGTTTTGTTTTTGGAAAGATAAAACCTCAACCACTATTCTGCACAGAATGGAAGTAACAAGGAAGAAAGACATACTATTAGGCAGAAAGATACCTGTTGCTGAAACACAGCATTTCCCAGACAGCAGACATAAGGGAAATCCTGGTCTTTGTCTACCACCCAGACTCATTCACCACAGCGTTGGCAGGCAAGCACTTGAAAGAGTATCAGTGCACGAAACATACTTGGCCTTCTTCGCTGCTGCAAACCAGCTCCAGTTACACTGCTAGCGAGCTTCGTGCTGATGAACTGCTGCATGACTTATCTTTTTGTTTTGCTGTTAACTGCTGTTCACGTTTTAAAACATGTTCAGATGCCATTTTCACAATGCAAAACAGCCAAATTCAACAGCTGCCTGTTGTAGCCTCTGCTGGGCCTAAGGCTCCAGAATACTTTATTAACCATGCTCATAACTGCCTAGGATATCTTTACAGCAGTGACAGTTTAAGTCATCACTTTTCTTTTTTCCCTGTGAAGTTTGGACACAGCCCTTGAACTCTGACTTGTTTAAGTGCAGAGGAACTCATTATTAACATTACAAATCACTAAAAGCAAGAAGTCTATATTCTCTCAAAACCTTCACAAGAGTTTAGCAGTCTTCCTTAAATCCCAATTTGACCCCTCTCCTCCCTGCTGTAAAACAGTAACACGTCTTTGCAGGAAAGGGCAGCTCGTTCTCCCCCTCATCTGTGAGCGGATGGCTCTGGAAAGCAGCTCTCTGCACTCTCATCCTGCAGCCCTGGAGAAGGAATCCCAAGGGTGTCTTCTAGTACCAGAATTTCCTACATCAATGTCTCTGTCTTTAAATAAATAAATTTGGCTCATTTCCTCCTAATTACATTATTTTGTAATTTAAGTCAAAGACTATTCTGGCCCCCTTTAAAAAAAAAAATAATTTAAAAAATAAATTATGCCAAATCACGTTGTCCTTTGTCCTGACTGGTAACTACAAGATACTTCAATTTTTAAGATTTCCTCTATGCAAAACAAAACATAAAATTAAAGTTAGCATATGTTTGCTCTCTTTCCAGACTAATAATGAAGACAGAAAGTGGGACTGTTCCCAGCACCAAGCTCCCAGCACCATATGCTTTGCTGTCTATCTCTACATTGCTATCTTCTCTTTTATTCTTTAAGCAGTGTTTGGATTTTATTTTTTTCCTATGAGATCAAGTTTTTATTTCAGCTGCTGTGAATTAATGACAGACTGCATCAAATGCTACATAGACACACAGAGGCTACATGTCCTCTAATTTCTTCCAGACAGGCCATATTTTTCTCAGGTTTTAAAAGTATTATTGAAAGAGTCTTCAATTTTACAGTACATGAATGTACAGACATGAATTTTACACAATGAAACAAAGCATGGATGAGATTGTTATCACTGGAAACCTGGTTCAAGCTCCTCAGAAAATTCCCAACATAATATGTCCTTATTAATACTCATTTACTTGTAAAACTAATTTAAACAAGGAGAATTAAGCCTAATCAACTGATTTATTGTTGGCATTTTATCCTCAGCTTTTGTCACGGGACAATGGTTGCAACAACCAGAGAAAACCCACAAGTTTTAATACTAAACAGACCACAAGCCAAGATTATTTATGTTAGTGTAACAAACAAAAAACTTGAGGAACTCACCACCGAGCTCCAGTGTAACAAGGCTGGGTACATGCGATGGAAGTGAGGACAGGCTATGGAAAGAGGAATGCAGAAATACTGCCTGGACATGCATGGATGCCATTAGGAAGGCCAAAATTAGCTTGAGTTGAGATGTGCACGCAATGACAAAGTTCTGGCGACAAGAACAGCTCCTGTTGCAACATTAACAGTAAAAGGATGAACAAAAAAAATGTAAGCTCAGTACTAAATCAGTAATCACGGGCACAGATAAGGTCAGGGTATCCGATGCCGCCTTTGTCTTAGTCTTCACCAACAAAGTCTACCAGAGTTCTATGTCTGGAGCAAGGGTTCAAGAAGACAATCAGCAGCAGAGGAGAACCAATTCAGGAATTACTTGAATAATTTAAAACCATGCAAGCTCATGGGACTAGAGAGGATGCACGTGATGGTGCTGAGAGAGCTTGCTGATGATGCTAGAAGGCTGCTCTTTGTCATGGCATCAAGATTGGCTAAGGTCCTCAATAACTGAAGAAAAGAAAATATTACACCAGTATTTAAACAACAAATCAGCGTACTACAGGCTAGTAAGCCTTTTTTTGGCATCTGGAAAAATGATGGAGTTAAGTTGTCTTGAAGGCCCCTTCTGGGCACATGGATCAGTAGTTTATAGGGAATAACGAGCCAAGGGTAATCACATTTGACAATATCATTACCTTCTGTCGTGAAATAACTAGATCCGTGGATGAAGAGAGCCATGAATATCATTCACCTTGATTTTAGCAAGGATTTGACATGGTGTCCCACAGCATCCTTGTATCTAAGCTGGGATGTTATCTAGCTAAGCAGACTCAATTTGTACTCGACCCAAAAGCTTGTTACTAGTGGAGGTCCTCAGGGGTCTATTTTGTGGCCTAGCATCTTTAATATCTTTATTAAAGACACAGAGGTGAAAACAAAATGCACCTCCATCAAGTTTGTGCACAATATAAAATTGGGGAAGAAGAGTCATAGAAACACAGAAAATTAAGTTGGAGGGTACCTTGGTAAGTCACTTCGTCCACGCCCCACTCAAAGGAGATCTAGTTAAACCAGGCTCCATAGGACCTTATCCAGCTGAATTTTGAGTATCTCCAAGGATGGCGATTTTACAAATTCTGTGGAAGTGTTCCAATATTGGAACTGCATAATAGAAACATAAATCTTTGTATTTAATCCAAAATTCCTGTGTTCCAACTGGGGCCTGCTGTCTCTTATCCTATCTGGGAGCAACTTTGACAGGTGCACAGACAAACTTGAGAGAAGGTGTGCCAGCCAGAAGGACCTGGACAGACTGGAGGAATGGGCCAGCAGGAAGCTTATGACATACAAAATGGGCAAGTGCAAAGCCCTGCTTCTAGGAATAAACACCTGCAACAGTATGGGGGGGGAGGGGAAATAAATGTCTGGGGAGCAGCTCTGTGGAGCTGCTGAGGTTCCCGGTGGACAGCAAACTGAGCATGAGCCAGCAGCGTGCCCTGGCAACAACTAAACCTAAGAACATCCTGGGCTGTATTAACAGCAATGTAGCCAGTACATCAATAGAAGGGACTGCACTCATTGGACTTCATTTGGAATGCTGCATCCAGTTTTTGCCCACAACAGTACAAGATATTGATAAACCAGGAGGAGCTCAGTAGAGGGCCACTACCACAAAGTAAAGAGCTGACACAGTGTATGAGGAGAGGCTGAGGGAACTGGGCTTCTTTAACTTGAAGAGAGATGGTTCAGGATGGGCGCTAGACTTAACAGCGACCTGCATTTATCAAAGAGGAGGTGATGCAGAAGGTTGACCTAGGCTCTTTACTGAGGTCCATGGCTGGAGGATGAAAGACAGTGGTCAAAAATTAAAATGAGAGATGCTCTGAGTTGACATAAAGAAAAAAATGTTCAATATCAGGAGAATCAAGCATTGTAAGAGGTTGCCTATGGAGGCTGCAGAATCCCTGTCCTTGGAGGTTTTCAAGGCACATCTAGACAAAGCCTTGAGCAACCTGGTCTAAATTCAGTGTTGACTTTGTACTGAGAAGGAACTCCCACAGTCCCTTCCAAGGGGAAAAATTCCACAGTTCTAACTATTTCTTTTCAAGAAAGCACTAACTTGCTAATTAAAACCAAAGAACAACAACAAAAATACACAACAACAAAACACACTAGTGGGATAGCCATCTTCTAACAGTTTTAGTGGTTATATGCTGCAGAGTTATTAAAACAGTACTAAGTTGTTTCCACTTTAATGGTTCAAGAATTTAATAAAGTTTACTCCATGAGATATAAAACATTGATTTCTTTCTATGACAGCACATAACTTCTACAGCAACACACAAGTAACAAATTCAGCTCTTCATCATTTAGAGGTAAACAGGGTGGGAATAATGTCATTTTTCTGCTTAACAGGACAGACAAAAAAGAACTTAAAATTTTGTTATCTTTCCTTTTTTTTTTTTTTTTTGAAAGACAGAGAGAACTGATAATGGTTACAAAAAGAAAGAAAACAGAAAAAATACCAAAGTGAAAATTTTATTCCAAATTATGGCAAAATTGTTATTAAATTTTTAGTTTGATCAGTATCAGCATGAACATACAGGACACAAAAAAATTATAAACCAAATTATCTTTCCATAATGAATTACTGTAAGTAGTTGATTTTAGAAACTCAATGCACATTAAATATTAAATCAAATAAACTATGTAAACTGATTACTTTTTTTTTTCCTCCATTTAACCAGAAGGTTATTCAGAGGTTTCACATGACAGAGCTACAACTTTTCAGCCCCTGAGGCTAAAACATGGGCTTTAGGGGTAGATATACACCAAATACTCCAATTTAAAATTTATATTTAGTAGTGTTCATCCTTCAATTACCTTTTAAAATGGAAGACCATTAATTTTTTAAAAGAAATTTTACCATTTAACTGCTAATTCCCTTATAAAATACCGAGATGCTTTACACATTAGACACTTACATGTTAATGGAAGTTACCAAAGTGCTTTGAACATGTAAAGTATGACGAAATATTACAACAGTAAACTTTAACTTAATCTTGACCATTTTTCCCTCTAGCCTCTGTCCCATGTTTTGCCAGTAAGAAAGAATCCAACATGGTTTTCCTAAACCATGGACAAATATTTCTTTCAGAATTGTGTGACCCACTTCACCATAATCTACTGTGGTAGAGGAATAGGATGTGAATTATGAAGTGACACCATCTGACAAACAGGTCTGGAGCTGTCAGCTACCAACAATAACAAGTACTTTTTAATATCTGCCTTATAGGCGTTCCCTGCTTTGCTCTTTAGAGATAAAAAAAGATCATCACAGATTCACAGTCCTGTACATTTAGTTGCTGAAAGTCTACTTTAAAGAAAATTTGGCTGTAGTATGTATTAAGAGGAGCAGAGTAATCAAACTCTACGGTTTTTATGCACGTTTACTGTGATAGTATGTGAAAACTTCATCCTGGGTGCTGGATGTGATCCCTTTCTTTAACATGCCATTAGGATTCATACACTAAATTCATTCTGCAGTGTTCTTATAAATACAAGATGCTTAACAGGTGATTAATATCTACCAAAATCTGTGAGCAGGTGGGAAAAAGCCCAAGACCTCTATGAGGAAAGAAATGCATTTTGCTACTGAGTCCACAGTATAGACCAGCTTTTGAAACTTGCTGTGATTTGCCCCCACAATCAGACTAAGCTTACATTGTAGTCAATCAATTATAAATACAATTAAAAAAACCTGTTACTAAGGAAAATCACATATTGTGATCCTAGAGGAAGGTAATATATCTCTAGCTGAAACTGCAGAAAAGTTTATTGTATCTTCGTGAAGTGCTGATCACAGCTGCTGGGACTCGTCTTGCATCAAACACGAGTCATTTAGGTTGGATGACAAAACCCTATTGGGTTAGCTTCTACAAGATCAAACACTACAGCAAGTAGTTATTAATGTTGGCAGAAATGTTTTGCTTGTTATTTTGTTCAGAGGGGACAATGGAACCCCAGATTCAGCATTATTTCTTCCATAGTCATGTTCCTTATATTCAAGGACGACTATGAGCAACGTATCCAAATGAAGCATCACGTTATTTCATAAGATGTTAAATTTAATCCTAATACTTTGTAAAAATGAACACAGAAAATGTAATTACTCTTAGATAATTACTGAGGTGTAAAATAATTAGCATAAACTATTAGGTTTATGCTCAGGATGGGTCTTCAAATAGTTGGTGATCGGTACATGCAGGAGAAATAAAGACATCAGTAACAATGCATTAGATTTCAGATAACATTCTTTCTGTGGGTCTGAGTGAAGATTTTGCTTTTCCAACTGATGTTAATGCCTCCACAGAATGGAATTTATGCTTCATTCTCAAAAAGATGTGATTCTCCACTCTTTTTGGTCATCCTGTGGTCCCTGTGACAGGTGTCAGAGTGGCAGGCCTGCATGGTGAAGTTCTTGCTAAGATACAAGGGAAAAAGTTGTCTCAGGTCTCCCTGAGAGAAGGAACCTGGATGGCCTGGAGGAGCCAAGACTATGGATCAGAGGGCAGCTCAGAATCCAGATCCAGTCAAATCTTGCATGTTTTCCTGTCCATCACTACAATACCATGTCCAGAACCAGCATATCTTCTAGCCTCCTAATACTACACGACCACATAGACAGCAGCTGTGATTCTTGACATTAAACAGTAGTCTCCATACCCTAAACAGCAAGTGAGCAAGTGATTGATTACCCATCAGCTCAAGTGTTGGAGCACAGAGTTGTATATCCAAGAAGTCAACACACTGGTGGCAATTCCTGTCAAGAGACATTACAGCTCCCTATGACAGAAGTCCTCCCGTCCCCCTGCTAACATTACAGATAAACCTTTTAAAAAGATTAACACAAAAAATTGTATCACTGAAAAGCATGCCATAGCCTATATGCAAACAACCAGATGGAGAAAGGAGGCAACTTCCATTTGTGTAATGACTTTAACTGGAAATGCCTTGCAAACACAGCATTAAGAGCATATAATAGATCATTGTTACTGTAGTGGCATCCCCAAATAGCACCGATGGGATCGGGGCCTCGTTATAAGATGTACACTATAAATGTATATGCAGACACATAAACCATACTTTAAAAAGCCTTTCACCTATTATGGAATATAATGTACCCCAACTGACTACAACACAAGGAAAGATAACAGATGGTTCAGATGGCAACTGTAAACAAATTTTACAGATAGTTAAACTGCTCCTAATTATACCAGTTTTGACATCTCCTGTCACATCTTCACGATTTATAGTATGCAGCCCCCTTAACCTCCCTGGAAAAATATCCATAAACTCCCTGCTATTCTAGTCCAACACTTTTTCTATCAACTGGAGTTTTTCCTTGCTTCCTCAGTTCTTCCAGAAGGTATGGAAAAGGGCTTCCCTGAGCTACCACCTGAATTAGGAAAAGACTGAACAAAACAACAGCTCAAGTAAAATTCCCAGTAGTGGTAAGGTAATGTTTCTCTGCAGTCTTGCCTTTATATTGCCTCCTTGTGCAATAGTACCTGATTAAGTCTTGACTAGCCTCTCAAAATGTCAAGAAGTGGGGCCTCAGAAGGTCAGACTCAAGTCTCCTGCCATGGGAAAAGTTGGCCAGAGAGCACCTGAGTGTTGCTGTCTCCCTGTCTCTCTCTCTTCCCTGTTACCTATAAAGGACATTTCTAGGTGGTGACCATGAGTAAAGTGCTGAAAAGCACTATCTTAATTTAGGAGCTTGAGTCTTTTCTTAGCTTTCAGAGAACTGAGCATCTAAGAACTGCACCATATATCATTATTCTAATTGAGGGTTTAATGCCATTTTCCCCCAGATAAAAGGAAGATGCATATTAACAGGAACCATCTACATGGACCAGGTTGGAAACAGACTTCTTTCTGTTCACAAAGTGAGCAAATGCATACACCTCCTCCCTGCACCATGACACAAAGCATCAGTTACACACAAAAAGAGAAAGAGCACATAAAACTTGGGTCCAAATGCTGTCCTGAACCAAGATTAAGCTGAGCTCATTCACTGTCATACCTATGCAAAGCCTACAGCTGGGTTTCATTACTAATCTTCAGTCTAGTTTAACAATGGAAGTTTTTCTTTTATCTGTCATTGTGAAAATGTACGTAATTTAAATCATACTTTTCATTCTGTCCACCGCTGGCTCCTACCTGCTAACGCCCCAGGTCCCTTCCCATAAAGCTGCTCCCAGCCCGCCAGGGACCAAGCCTGCATGGGCTTATTCCTTGTCAGATGAAGGACTTTGCATCTGTCTTCCTTGAATTTCCTAGGCTTCCTCTGCTGGGCCATTCCTACAGCCTATCTAGGTCTCTCTGGATGGCAGCCCTGCCCTCAAGGGTATCAGCTAATAACCCTAATTTGGTCTAATCTGCAAATCTGAGTAGAGCATTCTCTGATGCTTCCATCAGGTTACTGGTAAAGACATTAAGCAGGACAGATCATAGGATATTCCACTTGCTACTGGCCTTCAGTATAGTATGTCCTTTAATCCCTCTGAGACTGATCATAAAACCAGTGTTCTACTCGTCGAGCTCTCATCCCATCCAGACCATAGTATCCTAACGTGGATAAAAGAACACTGTGAGAAGCAGCACTGAAAGCCTTGCTGAATTCAAATTAAATGACACTCCCCGCTCTTCGTCCATCCTCAGATCTAGTCAGTTTATCAGAGAAGCCAACCAGGCTGGTCAGGCACGTTTTACCCTAAGTAAATACTCAGCAACTGCCTCCAATCATCTTTTCCTTCAGATATCCATAACTTATACCAGAAAGATCCACTACACCGGATAGCCCAGTTTACAGTGCTTCTTCCTTAATTCAATGGGAACATTGAATTCAATCTATATAATTAATTAATTAATTAATTCTGATTTAAGTGTGAGGAATACTCATTCTGAAACAATCCATTCTCACTAAATAACTTACTTCTCAAGTTTATAAAGCCTTTTAGGTAACAGAAAATTGTTCTATAAAAAGGTAGGCAATATACAGACACAGAAAATATGCCTAGAATTTCTATAAATTTATTAACAAGCCAAGTCAACATAACATGAAAAGAAAGTAATTGTCCTCTATTATATACAGAAGGTAAACACAATATAATACTCCCCACATCGCACATGAACAACCCATAAAAGTTATATAAGCTGGACTTCTCAGCCTCTGACTTTTGTGTTTTGTTTATAATGACATATCCATCAAACAGAGCTCTGTAATGGAAATACTAGCACATACCATTTCTTTGGTGTCTCCATGTGACTCAGTGCTAACATCAAGTAATACTGATCTCTGAAATTTGGTGCGTAATTGAAGATAACAAAAAGATTTAAATAGTGTTCAGATATAAGCCCCTTCCCTATCATGTCCAGATAAACAGCACGATTATATTAATCTGCTGAAGACAGGTTAGACTCAGACCAACCTAACACACTGTGTCAAGGCAGCGCTGTAAAACCACAGGAACAGAAACTCCACTGTGCACTGTTATGGCTACACCACCAGTCACCAGTCAGAAGGGCGACGGCAACTGCAACAAGCACAGGAAAGACAAAAAACCTGAGAAGGCAAAACCCACACTCCTAATGAGATGTACATCCAGACCCTTGAAAGGGGGAAGGTGATGCTCACATTAATTTTTAGACACTGGCAAAGTTATTGCACAGAAGGGCTAGTCTTTCCTCATACACATAGGGAGTGTAACGTTTGTGCTGGTCCTCCTTGTGCAAAGGTGTAGTCCACAGTATCACTGTCAATAAACCATCTACCAAGAAATCATAAAGTATACACAGATCAAACATCTTTGCAGGAGCAAAACCCCAAAGACATCACTACAGTTGTGTCTGATTTCAAGGAGAGGAATCATATTAGAATGAAGTAGCTTGCTAAAAAGAGGTTAAGAGCAGCAGTTAACGGTCTCTTCTACCATCTGTCAAGATCTGGCACTGTTTAGTACACTACACTGAAGTTTGAGACAAATGAATATAACATAAAAAGAAGTTAAGATGGCTAAAAAGCAGAGAAAAGGGCATAATTAGAGGTTAAGAAAGCAGTCTTCATAAAAGTTGTAGTTGTGTTTAAATGAGGAAAAGAAAATACGAACTAAAAGCTCAAATGTAAAAAATTAGGGAAGTCAAAACAGTAGCTCAAGAACAACTTTCAGAAGGTATAAAAGCCAATCATCAATGCTTTTTCAAGTACACATCAAGAGTTGAAAACACTCCTGAGTAGTATGTGTCCAAAACACAAGGTGTACATGAAGATGAAAGTGAGAGCAGAAGAACATATTCATTATTTCTGTGTTCAATGTAGGAAAGTTCAACAAGTTCTAAGCAACTTGCTGAGAAAACTGTCTCAAATTCAATGCCACAGAAAAGAGGATGGAACAACTGAATGAAACACAGAACAATAAAAGTGCCAGATCCAGCTGTTTAAGGAGTGTGTCAATAGGACCCACTGGGAAACTGCCCTCAGGGACAAGGGAGCAGAACAGAGCTGGCAAATCTTCAAGGACGCTTTCCATAGAGCACAAGAGCTCTTGATCCCCGGGTATAAGAAATCAGGAAAGGAAGGCAAGAGACCAGCACGACTGAGTCAAGACCTGCTGGTCAAACTAAAAGGCAAGATGGAACTACACAGGCAGTATAAGCAGGGACAGGTATCCTAGGAAAAGTATAGGGACGTTGCTTGGTTGTGGAGGGATGTGACCCCATCCTTGGAAGGCCAAGCTGCAGCTGGAGATGAACTTGGCAAGGGATGCAAAGAGTAATAAGAAGGGCTTCTGCAGGTATGTCAGCCAGAAAACGAAGGTCAAAGAAAGAGTACTCCCTGAGGAGTACTGGTAACAACAGATGAAGAGAAGGCTGAGGTAATCAATGACTTTTTTGCCTCAGTCTTCTCTGGCAACCTCCCTTCCCACACCTCTTGAGTGGATCGACCGTGGGGCAGGGACTGGAGGAGCAAAATCCCTGCACTGTAAGAGAAGATGAGGTTCATGACCACCTGAGGAACCTGAACATGCATATGCCTGACCAACTTAGTATACTGCCTTCTATGATGGAGTGACTACATCAGTGGACAAGGGAAGAGCTATGGATGTCATCTATCTGGATTTCTGTAAGGCCTTTGACACAGTCCCCCACAACATCCTTCTCTCTATGTTGGAGAGATATGGATTTGATGGGTGGACTATTCAGTGGATAAGGAACTGGTTGGATGGTCACATCGAGACAGTAGTGGTCAACAGCTTAATGTCCAGATGGAGATCAGAGACAAGTGGTGTCACTCAGGAGTCTGTACCAGGACAAGTACTGTTTAATATCTTCATCAGTGACATAGACAGCGGGATCGAGTGCACTCTCAGCAAATTTGCAGATGACACCAAGCAGAGTGGTGGGGTTGACACAGCTGAGGGACAGGATGCCATCTAGAGGGACCTGGACAAGCTTGAGAAATAGGCCCATGTGAACCTCATGAGGTTCAAAAGACAAAGTGCAAGGTCCTGCACCTGGGTTGAGGCAAACCCCTGGTATCAGCACATGCTGGGGGATGAAGAGATTGAGAGCAGCCCTGCCAAGAATGACCTGGGGGTAGTGGTGGATGAAAAGCTGGACATGAGCCAGCAATGTGTGCTTGCAGCCCAGAAGGCCAACCGCATCCTGGGCTGCATCAAGAGAAGTGTGGCCAGCAAGCTAAGGGAGGGGATTCTGCCCCTCTGCTCCATGCTGGTGAGACCCCACCTGGAGTACTGCATCTAGTTCTGGAGCCTTCAGCACAAGACAGACATGGACCTGTTGAAGCAGGTCCAGAGGAGAGCCAGGAAGAAGATCAGAGGGGTGGAACACCTCTGCTATGAAGAAAGGCTGAGAGTTGGGGTTGTTCAGCCTGGAGAGGAGAAGGCTCCAGGGAGACCTTACTGTGGCTTTTCAAAACTTAAAAGGGGCCTATAAGAAAGATGGGGACAGACTTTTTAGCAGGGCCTGTAGCAGTAGGACAAGGGGTGATGGTTTTAAACTAAAAGATGGGAGATTCAGACTTGATATTAGGAAGAATTTTTTTACAATGAGAGTGCTGAGACACTGGAACAGGTTGCCCAGAGAGGTGGTAGAAGCCCCATCCCTGGAACTTTCAAGGTCAAGCTGAACAGGGCTCTGAGCAACCTGATCTAGTTGAAGATGTCTCTGCTTACTGCAGGGGGGTTGGACTAGATGATCTATGGAGTTCCCTCCCAACCCAAAATATTTTATGATTCTAAGACACTGTGCACCCCATCACACTGGAATAATGTAAGAATGAAATAAAAGAACTGCAAGTTGGAGCGTGCAACCTTCCACTTAAAAATGTATGTCTATTAATTAACTGGGAAGTGGGTAAAGTAATGCTAATTAAAAAAGAACAGTGTTGCAGGGGATATGTGGGGAACCACAGGCCTGTAAAACTCTGGCCAAATTTTTAGAAACTATTCTGAAAAACTGAATTAATGAGCACATGCAACCACAAGCCACTGGAATCTTGTGGAGAAGCCAACGAGTGCACTATTTTTCCAAAAAAGCAAAAAACCTTGATTATAACTCTCTTGAGTTCTAAGAAAGGATCAGCTCAATACTCTGAAACATCTGTGAAATCAATATGGAAGTGAAATATTGGGAAAACAATATAAGACAAAGGCATCATCATCATTATCTTAACATACATACATCTATGGTACACTTGTATCTTGAATGCTGTGCATGGTTCTTATCTTCCTCTCACAAAAATAATAAAGCAAACCTTAATAAAAGTAGAGAAGGCTGGCAGGGAGCACTACACGTTATGGAACAGGGTCCATAGTATATTATACTAAATACATGGTGAATGCTAAATACTAAAGACATTTCCTCAACCTGGAAAAGCAGTGAGTTACAGGATGTGTGGTAGAGATCTATATAATTATGAGTGGCACAGAAAAGGGGAATATAGATCTATTTTTTATAGCTGTGCTCAGTACAAGAACTAAGAGACGTCAAATGAAACTATCAAGTGGAAGTTTCCAAAGAAAACTTCACACAAGGTGCATATAATTCAAAACACTCCTTGCCACACGACAGATGCTAAAGCTTAAATGTGTTTAAAGAGAGATGATGCACATTCAGGAATGACAAGTCCATAAAGGAGTACTAAGTGTAAAGTTGCCAGGTTCCTGGCTTGTGATACTTGGTGGGGACCTGGGGATACTTGCAAAAGCATTCTGTGTAATATCAGCAGGCTTGCTCTAACCTCTTCTCCATGCACCTTAGTGTTGGTCTCTGTCAGAAAGGATAGAGGGCTCAGCAGACCTTTGATCTAACTTAGAATTCTAATTCTGATATTACATTCCTTTCTCTTTCAGAATGCTACAAGTGTAAAGACTCCATTTAAAATGTCAGATAGAAGTCAACAGCAATTTGAGAGAAGAAAAAAAAATAATCTGTCTTGCATGTTTAACAGTGGTATAAAAAGCATAATGTAAGCAGCCACTGTGTAAGAGATGGACACATATCCACATCAACAATACTGCTTTGGGTACCGTTATTTCACACCAGTTCTTACAATCTCAGCTGCCCTTGCACCCTATGATAAAGGCAAATCATGCAGTACATGCACATTTGAAACCTAACGAAGACAACCTTTATTAGAAGAAAAAAGGATGCATAAAAGATCTACAATGGAAAACAATTAGGAAAATGAGCACAATATTTAACAGTGCACTTTATAGATGTAGTTTGATTACCAGTACCTTGTTTTAAAAAGGGTCTCTAAGTTGGCTTCTCTCTCAGCTCTTAAGTAGTAACTGATTTTAACAACATCAGCATTAGTAAATTCAAAGCCTTGGAGAGCATGATGCTGCTCATCCTTGGCTATAGTTATAATTTTTGCCAGTCAAAACAAATGCCTGCAAGAGACATTCCCGGTAAAAGATGAAGAAAAAATGCACCTTTCTTTAAGCATAAGTCATTAATGCAAATTTTTATGACATTTAAAAATTATTATTCAAAATAAATTACCTGCATCAAACCAAATGCCATTTTTAAAAAGTGTCTGTAGTACCTGATTACATCCACTCTGAACACTGTTGACAGTAATTGTCCAAGATTCTCACTTTCAGTCCACCTCCACAGTCCTTGCAAATACTTCAGGCAATTCACTCTTAGGACCACATAGCTGGGTCACATTCTCTTTATCTTCTGCCTCCATGAGGAAGGAAATCCCAAGTGAGTTTCTCTTCTCCTCCTTTCACTGAGGGGCTGATCTACAGTGCACATACCGCAAGCAAACTTCACAACCAGACACAGCATACACACATCAAGCATGGTGATGCACATCAGCAGATCTTTCTGCATCAGCAAACAGCACCTCAAGAACAGCATCTTCCATACAAGCTTATACTATTTTTAGGATTGCTTCCTCCTTATTTATATGAATAGTGTCATGCTTGTAAGTGTAAAGAAGCTGCAAGTGCTGCTTCTGCGTCTAGCTGTGCAGATACTGTTAGTGTACAGACATCCATCTCTCTCCAATCTTTAAAGACTGTTGTATGGTCAAGGGCACTGCAGAAGCCTCATTTCAATTTCCTGTAAGCATCAATATCTAAAAAAAGATTTAAAATAATTTCTTGCAAGGTTACTAAGGATGTTGCTTAAGGAAATTATGAATCCTTAAACTGTATCTGACTGCAAACAAAGGTCCAGTTTATGCATATTGATACTCAGTATCAACAACGATCTTTATAGGAAAAGCAAAGAAATTGTTAATAGTGTGGTCTGATGTGAACACACAAATAATATTCTATGAGACTCCTGGCATCAGTGAACCTTTCCAGGAGACTGTGCCAGCAAGAGATGCTAAAGCTTCTTCAATAGTTTGATCAATCTCTTAAGAAATCTCTGCATTCCTTGCCTTTTTCTTATATGTGTATTTGTGTGCGTGGACATGTGTAAATGAGGGAAAAAAAAGAACCAGAGCTCTGAACATTTTCCTAGTGGCTGGTCTGCAGCATCTCTATTAACTAAGGAGGGGACATCTCCATAAAGGTAATTTGGTATTTCTTGTTATCTCTCTAGAGATGAATTTAAAAAAAAAAAAAAAAAAAAAGGATGACAACGTCAGTGCAGAGAACAGGCTGAGATGCCTCCACTGCAGAACATTTACTCCTTAAGTTCAGAAGTTGGGCATTCAGCCACCTAAGGCAGCTGATGATGTGACCTTGTTTCAGACAGGCTCATCTCTCAGGCACTGCTAAATACCTTTCTCTTTAATCAGTAATTTCTGTCCTTCACTAAGCTATAAAAGCACAAGAGCATCTGCCTTTGTATAAAAACTTTATGTATATTCAACTACCACTGTTTCCCCGAAATGAAAGAAAAAACAGATTCTACAGCTGTGGAAAAACAGACTTTAAGAAAAAGGACACTAGCTTTGAAGCACTCATTTATTTAATTTTTCATCATTCTTAACAGTCTTTTTAACAAACCTAGGCTTCAATAAACTGCAACAGCCAGTATTTCTTGACTAGGCTTTTCCCTTTAGTGACAGTGGATTTTTGACAGCAGGTGGACTCTCAGGGACAAGGACTCTTTTGGACTTGGAACAAAAGATCTTATTGTGCCATTATTCTACTCTTCTATTTTATCAGGCTAAATCTTCTGGGTATCTTTAGAATAGTTGCAATTTTAGAGATAAAAAACATGTCCAGAATGTTTGTCAAAAGGCATTATGTTTTCAAATCTATGTTGTCACTTTCATCAAGGAAAACATGATACATATATGCAAAAGGAAATTATATTTTAGGGTAGATGCTTTAGCACAGTTTTCATGCCTCCTCCCTCTTTCAAACCTCACAGATCTCAGAAAATCACTCTTTTTTCATATAACATATTTTATTTTCTAAGGGTTTGTCAGCATCCTCAGATTGATTGCTTTTCATCATATGATAGAGAATCAAAGAATAAATAGAGTAATATTCCTTTGAAGGTCCTTCAGAGAAGGATTTTCCAGGAAGATGTCATGTTCTTTGCCACTCTATCACTGCCTACATAAGAATTTTGGCTAGGAACTTCCCCCCCGCCCCGAAAAGTGAGATGTACATTAAAAGATGTTTTGACTGTGGCCTGAGAAAATGTCTGGTCAGTGATGACTCTGCTTCACTAAGCTCCAAGCTGAAAGACACTGACTCACTCTACAGCAGCTATCTCGTAAGATTTTTACAGTAGTGAAGTAAAGATGAACCCTCAATAACATCTTCCCTGAGCAGAATGAGAGGGTACACAAGCTGAAGACTGATTGTAGCAAAGCTTTTCTACTTCATAGTCTGAATCCTCACAGAGCAGCTCTTCTGACTGATCCATTAACTTTTTTTCATAGCCACTGGTCAAGCAAGAGGGGCTGTCCTAGAACAGGAAATCTCAGTGTCACAGTAACTCAGATTGAGGTAATCACACAGCCACACCTGTTCTTTCCAGTGAAGAAGCACCTTTGTAAAAAGGCAGAGATATAATGCTTCCTAATTTCCACATTATGCACCCAAATTCGTCTGGAGATCAAATAATTATGTCAGTCAAAGCTGAGTGGCAGGCACTGTAGCAGTCATGTATTTCAATTGCAACTAAGGGGGTGCAACCCTACCAGCGTAGCTCATGAGCAGTCAGGTCACTTGGACCTTACCTGGTTGCCATGTAAACAAACCAAGTGGTGCTAACTTATGGGGAGTTTCACTTGCGCCAGGGCTGAAGCCCCTCCACTGATTTTGTCGGAGTAACGCTTCAGTCCACAGCACTGCACCTGTTTCCTTTCCTTACAACAAAACGGTTTCTGTGGCCAGGATCTCTTGGATCAGTCACCTTGTTCCTACATGATGCAATCAAGATAGGCAATCCAGATGTAAAACTCTGAAGAATGATGTATTAGAAAAACTGAAGTAATCTTAAAAAACACTCCCCAGTAATATCTTGTAATAAACAGACAGGAGGCCATATATCTAACAAGATTCCTAAGCATTATCAGTCTAAAAACCTTGACAATTTCTTTCTGTGTTGTATAGTATAACAAAAATAATTTATATTGTAGAAGGTTATAAACTACTTCAACCTCTATAAGGTAAGAAATACTCAAAATACTCAAAATCCACACAAGTTGTTTTTGCCTTTTTGATTTTCTATAAGCAAAGTCTGTAAGCAGGGTACAAAAAAATACTGTGGTAGGAGGGTGTAAAACAGACAGACGATGGGGAAGCCCCCTAGGGAAGTTGATTTTAATACAGATTTTGCACTGTACTCCAAAATATCACTGTGTTGGGGAGGTTGGGGGAAGAAAGTACCTTGTTTTATCATCTAAAAGCCCAGATGGTCACCAAGGAACAGTTGTTCAAGATATACTCTAGTATCCCACAGGATTTTCAGTTTAATAACATGAGCCAGTTATAAATCTGAAAAAGTAAGCCAACACTTTTTTTGATCTCAAGTCTAGTTCATCTTTTTCAATGCATGGAGAGAGAGATATGGGTATCAGAAAAAAACAGCACCCTGCAACTCTCACGGATAATTTTTAATGTGCTAGATGACAAACATGTAATTGTGGTGGTGGTTACTTTTCAAATGAGATGATACTCCCATCCTGTATGGTAAGCGTTCTTAAACATCAGAACTTGTAAAAGGAATACAATTAAAACCACTGGGTTTGGGTTTTTTTTTGTTGTTGTTGTTGTTGTTGTTTTTTTGGTTTTTTTTTATGTGTGTGTTTTTAAGTTCAAATCTCAGTGTTCAGCCTTTTCACACTTAGTATTTTTTTTAGTAGCAATAGATTACCTGCATGTCTGGATTTAACCTGTGGTCAAAATGACCCGTATATAGCATGAACCCAATAGTTTTTTGTGGGAGCTGGCTAACAAGATTTCATATGCAGTAACAGTTGCTTTTTCACCAGATGATCTTATAATCATGCATGGCTGAACAATGCAACTACAATTTGTAAGGCTACTCACAATTCATTTGTACAAGGCAGTATCGCTGTTCTCAAACCTCTATGGAGACATAAAGCAGGTATTTAGCCACTATAAGCCAAGCAGACACAGTTTATAATCAAACTCCATCAAGCAATCTAAAAAATAAAAAGAAAAAACCAACCAAACACAAAAAAACAAGAAAAAACCTTTAAGAAGGCACTTTTAACCAAAGAAAATAAATCCCAAACAAAATACTCCACATCAACCCCTTATCCCACTTCTCAAAACACTATCTACAATTACAGGACACGCTCATCCTGAGGCACCTCTCTAGTATAAAGTTCTGTACATGAACTAGAAGTATGAGGTAATATGGCTTCTTAACTGTTACAATGAGTTAAGATAATACTACCTCAAGAAATTTCCAAGGAATTTTCCAATTAGCAGATAAGGGGATTAAGAAGAATAGGTAAGTATCACTGGGCCTGAAGGGAATCAGTGACAATAAAAACAACATGCATCATGTCTTTGCAAGCATGGCTGTAGAATAACTAGCAAGAACACACGGAAGAGATCATGTTAAAAATACAACTTATCTCAAAAGTATTGGAAATAAAAACTGCAATCTACATGAAAAAAAAAAAATCAGTGTTCTAACAATCAGAAAAGCAGTGTTTTGTTTCATGGGCAAGACTGAAAAAGGAAAAACAAAAACTATTACACACTAAAACGTGACTGTCTTTTACAAGCTAAACTGGATCAATACTGGATCAGAATGATCTACTTAGTATCAAAATAATTACTCCTGTAAGTGACTGCAAGCATGAATTAACTTTTCCTTCAAAGACACCTCAGACACTGTTTGTTACTGCATCACTCTTCCCTCCCACCCCAACCAGGTTCCATGGAAATGAACATCTGATTGACAGAAACTGTAAGGATTTGGAGGTTTTCTCCAATTTTGCCTATTGTGTTTTATTTACTACGTTGGAAACAAAACTTCGTCAAACAGTCAGTGGATGAAATTTCTTGTCAAATTAGTAGCTACCACTTCACAGAAAAGTGTAAAATATCATCAAAACAAATAGCAAAATTTAAACTATACAGTAAATCAGCTTGTGAAGACGCAAGCCACCCTATGAGAAAGCACTGAGAAACCTCCTCCTCTCAGCATTTTATACTCCAGATACTCTCCAGATACTCTTTACATTAAAATTCTATTAAATAAAAGCTTTATTCATGTATGTGAAAGCATAGCTTAATATTTTAGAATGCAAAGACTGAAACACAATTTTACAACTCCTCCTTTAGTCATAAAAAGATGTAGAAGGACACATTTCTTACTAAATGCATCTACATGCTTCTTCAACCATACAAAAGACAAAAAAATACAGAACAAATTGAAATTTGTTTGAAGTAAGTTAGAATATTTAAACTGTTTTGTAAATTCAGAATGAAGACACAATGAAAATTAATCTCAGAACACACTAAAATAACTTTAAAACAGCAAACATTCAGGAAAAAAAAATTTTAGTAATTCAGAGTTTTGTATTATCTTCAACTTTACTAATCTGTTGCAATGAGAACCATCAGACTCCTTGGTGAATGCCCTTCTATGGGGAAGGGCAGCCTTCGTCCCTTGTTCTTGTTTTTTTGGTTTTTTCTGTGTTTTTTTTAATTTTTTTTTAAAGTATAGAATTCTTCTGCAGTACTTCCAAAGTTACTGAGATCATCAGTTTGATGTAACCTAAAGCAAGTAATTGCAACATCAAGTCACTGCTTCCAGGTCAGACTTAGTTCTGAAAATATTAATTAGCTTTCCATGACAGAAGATTCCTGATCGCTGTTTTTTGGGGGTTTTTTGTTCCCCCCCATATGGCATTCCATATGGCATACCATAAATTGCACATCTCTTCAATTCTGCTCCAGTCTTATTACAATGTGTGGAGTAGTCAGCAGGAGGGAGGAAGGGAAAAAAAGGCATCCTCTACCTAGCACCCTTAGCTAGTTCAAAGACCAAGTATCCCAATGTGAAAAAAAATTAATTCCTACCTTTAAAACAAACACCAGCTACATTATAATCAGGTTTTGTGTGCATTTTAATTAACCATATAATATGCCTACACTCACTAAACTCTAAGGTGAAGTGAAGGTAAGCTCTTTAGTTATATAATGAACATCCAGTAACTGATAGATGAAATCCAAACGTCGTTTCCAGTGTTGGTTCCCAGAAGTCTGATACACACAAAGGGCTTCTACCATAAACTAATCCATAAATAACTTCTCAACAGCAGCTTACTGTCAACACTCACAGCTTCTACGAACTCCAACATGGCTGTCCCTGTTAGACCTGCTCCTGAAAACTTCAGGTTCTGCCAGCTAGAAAATTGCCAGTAAGGAAAACTCAAATAATAAACAAGTCAGGGACCAAAATCAGAGCATATACTGCATGTAGTATAGCAAGGAATATGCCCCTTGGCGAGTATGTGTCTCTCTTCCACTACCAAATTTAAGTTGTAATTTGCCCTATGAGTTATTCTGACTAATGAGGCATTAAGCCTTACACTTCACAGCTGAAGTATCATGCCACTGCCTCTTCCACTCTTCCTTGTGTGTAAGCAAGTAAGTGTTCAGCTTCACTCTCCTAGCTGCTCACAACACTTCATGCAGCCACAATTCCACTCCAAATTCCTCTTCTTTCATCAGAGAAGTTAGTTGTTACCTCAAGAAAAATAATTTTGCACCCTGCTTTGTGAGAGGGAAAAAAAAAAGGGTTTGCACATGAAGCAAGGGGACAGAAACCCCACTGAAGCAGAGAACACTTTAGAGCTGAAAACCATGGATGAAGAGGTGGCTGCGCACCCTGGCACACAGCACAATACTAGAGGTTCTAAAAATGAGATGAAAGGGGAAATAAAGGCAGACACCAATTGGTATTCCAAGGAAGCGCTATTTGGCAGTATACATCCATGCTACAGTTCAGCCAAACGTTAGGAACTTCCATGTCCTGCAGGTCACACTTCGAATCTGAAGGGTTCAGAAGCCTAGGACCTAGAAACACCCAGCAGGAAGCAAATTTACAACTAGCAATATGGCTCTTGGAGTTCACATGCAAGTCTCCTTTACTATAGGTCTTAAGCATTTTTCTGCTTTTTCCTTTGACAAATTCAGAAGAAACACTTCCATGTCATTCTTATGCCCATTTTAATTCATACTAGTTTTCTATCTGTCACTCTCCTACATATTTTTAGTTACTTTGTAAAGATCACTCAACTATGTCTAGTTGAAGTGTCAAACAAGTGAACATGACAGGCAGAAAATATCTATTCTAAGGACTTCAGAGACTAAAGTCTTTGGTTTGCAGGTTGGGTAACACACAATGGGGATTCTTCACCTGGCTCTCACTAGGTTTGTACGATTGCAGGGTTTTGAGATTCCCCAGAGTTACCCAGTAAAAATGGAAAATTGGCTTTTATTACTTCCCCTAATTTCTTGAGCTTCCATTGAGATTAGTCTTCTCTACCAGCCTATAAAACATAATTTTCCATGAAGCATGTTGGGTGTCTGCTTCCTACCCAGAAGAAGGAAGTATCATCTGACGTGATGCAACATGCAACCATTTCAAACTATTCCACAGCTCCTCAGCAAAAGGGATTTTAACCCAAAAAAAGTAAAACCCTAACCTTACGGATAATTATAAATAATTATAAATAGTTCTGCTCTATTCAAACACAGAAAGAAAGCCAAAATGAAACAGTACCATATCAGCCAACAATTAAATCTCATTTGAAAAATCGTAACTTTGCTGTCCTATACGGCAAACTGCTGTATTCACAAGGAAGAAATTGGTCACATATATGTGAAATATGTAATAATTATATACATGTATTTAATACAAAGAGTATCATTACTCTTATAAACTTATAAACTACTCCCTTTCTTAATCCTTGGGTTTTCTACTGAGACATGCTTAACCGGAATGACAGTGAAACATGGGTACATGAAAAGCAGTCCATCAATACTGATAATTAATTGTTGTGAAGAATAAAAGCTTTTAACTGATTCACAGAAGTAAATCTATTGACATAATTAAACAATTTAACTACTTTTATTCTTAACCCTGCTTTCTTTTCTATTTTCTCTTGTTCTTCATCAGTCCACCTTTCTGCATTTCATTTCAAATTGAACACAAGTTTTTTGGAAAAGCGATGCACAATTTTATGTGAGGTACAACAATTTTATGCATGTAAAGCAAAATGAAACCATTGGACCATTTAAATATGAACGAGATGTGCGGAAACAGCAGCACAAATCCATGCTTTTACCTTTGTTTTACATATTAAAAAGTAGTGCAGGCTGGTAATCACCAAGCACTTTTCATAGCCTCCATTCCAAGTTGCATCATTATCAGTATCACATGCATTATTGAGAGAAATACATAAATCTTCACACCACTTTCCTTTTCAATGGGATCCTAGAAGAATTCAGTATTACAAAGCCTAAATTTTACATGGGTTTGGGGAGAACAAGGAAGCAAATGTTCTTCCCCAAAACATTCTTTCCTTAAGGTAAAAGAAAAGTCAGAGATTATTTTTTTTACAGTACTACAACACTCAGCTAAAAGCAGCCATCTCTCTTCCCTCTGAGCTTTCTAAACTAAATGTTCTTCCCCAAAACATTCTTTCCTTGAGGTAAAAGAAACTAAATCAGAGATTATTTTTTTTACAATACTACAACACTCAGCTAAAAGTAGCCATCTCTCTTCCCTCTGAGCTTTCTAAACACTTGAGTCACATTTATTCTGTTTAGTTTCCATTCTTTTTTTCTGGCTTTTATTTCAAAAGATCATTATAGTTTTCCGAAGTTACTAACCAAAACCAAATGCCAGCATACAAAAACTGCTACTCATTCTACTAGAAGTTTATTTGCTTTTCTTTTTCATGACTGAGGAATGAGTTCAAACTTCAGTCTTAATAGAAAAATGTAAAACATGTTTCTCTATAGGTTTAATTAAAATTTTAAAGGTGGACCCATGACATCCAGATTGAAACAAAATCCTTACTCTACAGTGATGCTGGCAGCAGAAAATACTTGTTACATTGACATCTTAACATTTGAGTGAATTATTTTAATAGACAGTTATTATCCAAGAAATGCTATTTTCTTGTTCAAATCAAGCAGTTTTATCTGTCTGAAAGCAGGAAAAAAAAACAAACCCTGAACTGCTTCTAGCTGTTGTGAACAGGCTGAGAAACTCAGCTGTTACATTTAACATAGGTACAGGGAAATGACAAGGGTATTTTAGAGGAAAAAGGCTGAGAAAGTTTTCTCTGTGTATTTCTCATTGCACATGTGTTGTGAACTTGACAACAGTGCCTTTTAAACAATTTTCCCCCTGCATTGACAGTTTCACAAAGTGGAGAAAAATAATACTGGCAAAACCCCAGTCTCTGCCTGTACTGAGAACAAATGTTGAACCTCAAAACTACCATCACTGAATTTCTGAAATTCACTGTTTTTCATCTTAATCTAATAAAATGTCATATGGAAGT
Source organism: Antrostomus carolinensis (assembly GCF_000700745.2). Taxonomy (NCBI): domain Eukaryota; kingdom Metazoa; phylum Chordata; class Aves; order Caprimulgiformes; family Caprimulgidae; genus Antrostomus; species Antrostomus carolinensis. The sequence goes on from NW_010286490.1 coordinate 27,040, forward strand.
TTTATCTTCTTAGTTTTCTTATGAAAACTAACAGGGCTCCAAAAAAATTCAAAAGTTGCCTCTTAACCATTGCTGATCAAGACTCACTGCCAAATTTTCATTTTGAAGTTTCTTTGCATTGCTGCATTTACTCCATTCAAAGTTACATTACAAAGTAAATGGAATTTCCTCTTTGAAAGGCTGCAAGATGTAGCTTATATTCAGCATAACTGAGTGCCACAAGCTTAGCTTTCCCATGAAGCCTGTGATACCAAGGAACTAAATCAACACCACATGCAGAGAATCCCATTTTCCAAAGTCTAAACTGGTAGAGAAGTGAGCTCATAGAGTTTATTTTAAAACGTTTCTGAAAACTATTTTGTGCATTTCATTATCCTTCAGGCTACGCTGAAATTGTCACACAAGCGTGACAGGCTACCTTCACTATTCTGCATGTCTCAGCTGTCATCTACTGCCTCTATCATTCCTCCGCCATCCATTCTATTCTTAACTGTATAGAGGCAATACAAATAATGCTTTGAAATAAATTTCAGAAGTTGATGCATAGATTGCTTTTCCTGATTTTTCCCCCCTATAAACACTCTTCTGAAGAAAAACAGCTCTACCAGTTCTTCCTTTCACTTTTATTTTTTTTTTCCTTTTAGCAATGGAAGTACAGTTTTCCTCATCATGAATTCTTGAAAAACAGTTCAGAAACTGATGAATCCTATCCCATACTTACTGCTAATTTAAAAAGCAAACAAACAAAACATAACACAAACACTTCACTAAAACTCAGTGAAACTAAGCCATGTTTAATATGACTAAAAAGCAACATCTAAGCCAAATTCTGATTTTATTTTAAAATAACAAAAGGAAAGAAGATCTAAGTTCAGTAGCAGAGTGGTCTTTATGTCAAAGAATACGTAACAGGACAAGAAAAAAGCTTCTGCATTCACATTTCAAGTTATTCTGAGAAGCTGTTTACTTTATTACTATGAGGCAAGTCTGCCCGAGTCATAAACCTGCTGGGGATCAGAAACCATTAGGCTCAGCTTCACTGTACCCGTGTGTACAACTGATACAACTACAGGCATATAGGGGGTGATAAACAGGCTCCTCAATGAAAGTACTTCCACCTTGCTGACTTGAAAACTGAAAACTCCTAATTGGAAAAGTGGAGAGGTGTTCAGTGCGCATTTTGAGACAGCAGCTCTTGCATTCCTCTGTGAACTAGTTGTGCACACGTTTTTCAGCAGCACAAAAGCTCCGGTAGAACCCAGCAGAGAAGCCAAACCTGAACACAGTTCCCACTCTCCTCTCAAACCTGGGAGACACCTTTAGTGTAAACATATTTTAAGGTAATTAAAAAAGTGCCATCGCCTTTCTAACTTACCTTTAAGAAACACAGTCTCCCACAGAGAAATGGAGGATTGTGTTGTGAGTGCAGAAAGCGGGCAGGCTTGCTGTCACTAGCATGAGGAAACTGCATTTCCAAGTTCCCCCTGTGAAAAGGCAGCCCCCTTCCTATGCTGCACAACCAAACTGCTGTAAAGTTTCCCTTACCAGGCGCAAGAACTGCACTTACGTTTTTACTGAAATAATGTATATAATACATCCCATGACCACAATACTTTTCCTTGGCCACAAGGTGACATAGGGGGACAGCGCTCATTGGTGTGGACCTGCCCCTGGGACTGACTGTGCGGGGAAATGGTGCTGACTGGAGACCTGCTTCAGAAGGAAGCTTTTGTGTGGCATTCCTCTGTTGTTTGGTGTGTGTGTGTGGGGGGGGTCTGTTGTGGGGTTTTTTTGTTTGTTTGTTTGGGTTTGTTTTTTTTTTTTTTGTGGGGGGGGTGCTGGGGGGTAATTTGGGTTTGTTTTTTTTTTTTTAGTGGGGGAGATGCTGGTGTGTAAATCGTGCAGAAGCAGAAAGGTAACAGATGGTTGCTGGAGTTGTGCCACAGAAAATGCAGCAGCTGACAGGATCTGTTATCCCTTAGTGGTTGCAGATAAAACCTTCACTGTTTTGAATAAAATTTCATTTTCAAAAAAAAAAAGGCTGCTGAAAAATGAAAAAAAAAAAAATTCCACTAGAGAAGACTATGCAAAGAAGATTTAATCCTGCATAGATAATTTTATGTATTTAAAAGAATTCCTAGATACATGAGAGGAAAAGCTTTGCCCAAACTGAGGTTTTGCAATTTGGCTACCCAAGGCAACCTCCATTCTCAGCTAGGATGGTAAAGCCACAGGAGAAATCAAACCCCTTCTCCCACTTTTTCCTGAAAAAGCTATTTAACATCAAAACATCTAAAGGATCCTCTGTGAGTCAATTTGTGAGCAGCCAGAGCTTTACAAGATATTTGGCAACTATTCAGATGCAGAAAAATGTCAAGACTTCCCTATTAAAAGCTACTGGAAGGAACCACAGATGTACACAGAAAACTCAAGAAGGCATAAAAAGGGTAACCCCTTACAAAAGCCAGGTTCTTCTAGGGGAAAAAAGAATTTGCCATCCATCTTAAGGCCATTTAAGACCATAAACTTGGGCATGGTGATACAAGCACCTATGTAATTACAGGATCACATCACTGAACAAAAGAGGCCACTTCTATCCTGGAATCACTGGACATGAATTAGAACTGACTAAAACAGTTTAACAGGCTAGGCCCAGACACCCTGACTCTCTGCAAGCAGGTAGCTAACGCACACTCGGGTTTCAGAGAAATGCAGCTCCAAGTACTGAACCAGAAAGGGGACAGCAGCAATATAAATCAGTCAACAGGAAAGCATCAGCTCCACAGAAATACAAAACCCTGTAGGTTGCACCAATCTCACCCTCTGCCCAGACTCCTACCAGGCATCTCCTGGGCTTCACCATCACGGTTCCCTCGGGTCCTCCTTGCAAAGCAGCAGCAGCAGCAGCTCCAGCCTGCTGGCCCAACCCATCATCACCCAAATCCACTATCCCTGGCTGCACAGGTGGCACCACTCTGCCCTTAACACAAGGGGCATGGGATCAGCAGGTCTCCAGTCAGCACCATTTCCCCGCACAGTCAGTCCCAGGGGCAGGTCCACACCAATGAGCACTGTCCCCCCATGACACCTTGTGGCCAAGGAAAAGCATTGTGGTCATTTTCCACCCGTGTCAGTGCCCTGCTGGTGGGGAAAATCCCAGGTCATGAACATTATATCTAACATAGTGGTGTTGGGTTGATGGTTGGACTTGATGATCTTGGATGTCTTTTCCAACCTTAGAGATTCTATGATCTTACACACCATCTCAGGCGTTAGGCTAGAGGAATCTCCCCCTGGAATACCTTACTGCTGCTTTTTTGAGACATGTTAAGAAATAAAAATATAAAACAGAAAAACCCCTTTTTTTTTTTTTTTATTGTTCTCACTCAGGTGATTTAAGGTCAATTCTTTACTATGCCAGAAATTGTTTTATACACGAAGGTCACACTATATTCTGCACTTCAACCATCTATAAATCAAAAACAGGAGAACCCTTACACTGTAAAACTGTTGTGGAAATAACCTCGCTGATTTTTGGAGGCATACAAAAGTCCCAGATAGAAATCATATTGGTGTTTCCATAAGGAGATAGACAAGACTATGGAACTGTGAACATCGAGTTAGTTTGCAGTGGCTTGAGAGAAGTTATCGAGCCTGAGTATTTTAAGGACAATGAAATTACATAAAAAGCAGCTACAGGAAATTTAGTTTCTAAATCTTTCCAGGACTTAGAGGGAGTCAAGAAGAGGGACCACTTTTCATATTAGTAACAAGAGCTACAACAAGTGAGGCTGACTGATCAACACAGCTTCTGTGAGAGGGTAACACAGAAACGTGACATGATGCTGACTAACGGGAAGCTAAAGGACTTGCAGTTATTCTCAAGCAGTTTTACACCTGCATTGTCAGTATTCATTCTTCCCACTTCCACCAACACACACACATGATCACTTTTCTTTAGCCTCATCTGCTCTCAACACTAAACTTTCAAAATAAATTCAAGATGCTCAGACTCAGGTATATGGAAGGAAAAATATTGCATCAAACAACATAAAACAAAAAATCAGCCCTCTTCTTTGAAATGTAGCATATGAAGCAAATGTATCATGCCCTGGCATGGAACAAAAGGATTATCAAGTTAACTTCAAATGATTTTTAAAGAGTAAAAAACTAAATTCAAATACTTTATTCCTTAAACTTGTGTAGCTTTTACTCATTTCCTGAAGTAAATTACTTGTTTTACATTTGGACACAGTTTGCACAGCTTCTCCCTTCCCCACATATACCTTCCTCCTCCATATTTTTACCTTTGGTATATTCAGGAAACCTAGAAATCTCAGTCTGTCCTCCTTTGGGTTAAGAAAACCTTTCTGTTTCTCTTCAGGTCTTCAACTATCCAGATCTCTCTGCTTCACTGCATGGTAAGGATAAACATGATGCCCAAATTATTAGAGGTGGGTGGCAAGCTAAACAGCAAATGATCCCACTGTTGCTGCAGTGGCTTAAAAAAACCAACCAACCAAACAAACAAACAAAAAAAACCAAGAAAAAGAATAAATATTTCACAGTAAGTCTAGAAACTAGGAGTTTCCCTAGCAACAATGGCTGTAGGATTTCTATGGGATGAGTGGTGACTTCTGCTTCCTAGGAAACCACTTGCTTAATGCTAAGAACAATGATGCATCTCTGAACCTCACTTGTTCATCAAGCTCCTGGAGTGGGGCATTAGAGTGGCATGAGAAAGAAAGATCTAAGTGAAGGTGGTAGAGATTGCCAGAGGAATGGCAATGTACTGGAGAAAGAAAGTCTAGGGGATGGACTTCACATCAGGCTTTGATCTTCAGTGAGCTGAAAGACATTGGTCTGTTGCCATCTAACATGTTTAATCTACATAGAGCTAAGGTTCTTAAAGTCTGGTTCTAGATTTATAAAAGCAATGAAGTACTGCTAGAAACTAATAAAAGTTGATTATTCTTTCCCTTCATTATTTCAGCCAACTCTTGCTGTTATTCTCTTACAGAAATCTCCTGTGCTCTCAATGATGCATTCTGTGCGATGGCTACAAAATTAGCTGGCTTTTGTTTCCTACTTATAGAACAGTTGTGCAACATCCAGCTTCGGAAACCAACAACCTCTGCACAGCAATTTACGTCTCTGTTTAGAATGATTTTCAGTTGCTTTTTTTAAACAAGAAAGTTTGAGACCATGTGTCTTGATTTTAGTAAGCTTCTTTAAAATTTTCCTCAATCATCTTCTCCACCTAACACGTTTCCCTCCTCTCCCTCCCATCACGTTTCCCATGGAAGTAAGATCAAGATTATCCTCAAACTTCAAAGCACTTTACAAATTTAACTTACTCTCAACATCCTTGTAAACAGCAAGATCATTATTATCCATTTGGCTGATGAGATGTCCAAGAGCTACTACTGAGAAGCTTCTTATGTGGCTTATCTTGCCAGGAGATCGTAACAGCTTACATGAGCCCAGTAGAGCCTGAAAGTATGGTTCTTCCCCATTTTTTTAATGTCTGGTTGGAAAATATACTTACAACATTTTCTGGCTCTTACAGTCTGTCATCACAGAAAGGCACCACGCAGATTTTGCATCTGTCAAAGTTTGCAAATGAGCCACAGGATACTGAGCAAAATGTATCGCAAACAAAGGCAGAAATGCATTGAGACATATATTCACCATTAGAAGCCATTATGCCATTCAAGATCCAGAAATGAGATGTGGACAGTATAAGGATAAGGTAGGCTGTCCACCTGCTTCTTCCTGGATGAATGAAGCCATTAAAATACGCAACAGATTAAAAAAGAAACAGTGGAAAGGACTTTGTTGGTGTTCTTCAATGACAGACCAGCATCACTGCAGAGGGGAAAAAATAAATAATAATACTGTCAAAAAAGGAGACATCGGTCTCGTTTTCCCCCCAATTATTAGATGTTGGTAAGATGCACTTACCAACACTATGTGGAACTCCTGAACTCCCTGTATCATTGACAAGTACATAAGTGGCCTTTCACTTCTCTCCCTCCAACATAAAGGAAAAGAATTACCTTCTGGTGGAGGGAGAGGATTAGAAGAGCTGAACTTTCAGATCAAAACACGAGATGAAGCATCATCTCTCTCAAAATTATACCCTGTATACTGCATAAATAACCTACCAAATAAAATGGCTACATGTAACCTATTCTACTCTGCTAATGCTTTAGGAACTGTAAGCACTTCTAGACAGACTCATTATTCAAACTACACGGACCAGCTCCGTCTGTGTTACTGTGATGTACTGAAATGGTGATGTTCTGTGATTCCAGTAGGGCAAATCTGTTAATGATCGGATCAGGATTCTTTAGAGACAGAATAGTAACAAAATGGAGTGGACTCCTGCACTGTCAATAGTACTAGTGATTGAGGAGAGAAAGTGTGCACTAGTGTCTCATGAGCTAAAAGCAGAGACTTTATTCCTGTAGTTTTGCTTCCCCCACCCAAGCATTTCTCCCAAAGGAGGATGCTAAACGACGCTGAGCAAATTCTAAAGAGAAAAAAATACAGCAAATACAGGTGGATGCTTCTGTGCATACTGAATTGCATTTGCTGGGCTACGAAATGACTCCATCTTTGTTCAGTACCTCCCCAGCCATTTATAAACCACCTCGATGTTAACTGTGGGCATATACAGCAAGGTGCTCAACACACACAAAAATAAGTTTTTCAAGTTCCAATTTCCAACTTCACCACAAGTTGACATCTGCTTGGTTCTACCAATACAAGGGGCCTGGTCCATGTAAATTTGATGCAAAAAATTCTAGGAAGTTTAACTATTTACTTCTGGAGGTAAACCACCTACACTGCCAAGTATTTACATGCTCAGATCTACTAGAAGCATGCTTCCTATGGCTTCTTCACCAACAGCACCACCTTTGGAGAGCCATCTCCCCTTTTACTTTATCCTTAGTTTCAGATAAGGGTAAGAGAGACCTTTGAAAACTATTGAGTGAAAAGGAGAGCTGCCTATCACACATTATGTCATATAAAAGTGGGAAGGTACATCTGCAAGCTCTGTTCTGTCTCATCCAGGCCAGGAATATGAACTTCAGTCTTCTACGTCTTGGGTTAGAGAGTTATGTTAGAGAGACCCACCAACACTGCCAACAGCCCTCTGGATTCTGAAAACCCAAGCCTACACCTCAGGACTGACCACAGCAGTGCTGTACAGTGTTGTCACCACCTGTGCTGTAGTCACAGCAATGACTTCTACCCCACCAGAAGTTTCTTTCTGAAGGTGACAACCCTTCCTAAAGAAACTACCAGACATATTCCCACCACAATGTCCAGTCTTCAACACATGCGGGTTTACACTGTTATTTCTCACCTCGTTATACTGTCTGAATGCCTGATTGCTGTTCAGATTTACAGTAGACTAACACTATGAACGCTGAGACAATCCTTGGAACAAAGTGAGATTAAATATATGGCGAAGTCTCCTGTGGAAACATTTATCTTTTAACAGGCCATGTTCCAAACTCTGTGTGCTAATCTCATAAGCAGTTTTACTGGAGCAGAGAAATTTAACTGGAGTTTATTCTACTTCTATCACTTCTCCTACAGAAAAAGAAAGTCCTCTGGCTTGCATTTTGAAAACAGAGCATACTTTTGGGGAAAAAAGAAAAAAAAAATACAAGATGAGTTTTGAAACTTACAGTCCACACAAAATGTTCTGATCTAAATTATTTCCTTTCATAAATGGAAAGAAAGCCAATTTAAAAGTTTAGAAGATAGACAGACAGCACCATCATCTTCTGCTTAGGAGGAAATGAAGGCCAGCAGAGTTAATGAAATGGAAAGCTGACTCTGAAAGCGCAGAACAGAGCAGAAATGTCTCAGGGTATTGCAGTTAAATCATGCAATGCCTGGAAAACTCTGTTTCTGTGTTGACCTATACCCACAGTTCTTGAGGTTAGAATCACTACACGATAGCTGGTTTTAAAAATTTTGTTTTCTTGTAAAGTTGCAACAAGATTCTACTGCTAGTGGTTTTCGGGGGGTTTTGTGTTTTGTTTTTTTTCTTTTAAAAAGAGCCCAATCATTACTGCAGTCTGCTCTATAATGAAGAATGAACCCTTTACAGCTTCATTCACCAAATTACCCATTTCTTCTGAATTAATAAAGGTTCTGAAACACAGATACTGGGAAAGGGGATGCCATAAAGGAAAACTGTAAGGGTAGATCAGTATAATTCAACGCAATATGAAAATGGACATTTGAAATCTGAATTTCACTTTTATAGCCTTAATGGAGTGTATTCCACATAATTCTTGCTGTTAACTCAGCTTCTTGCCAGCTTCTTTGCAGGAGAAGATGACGTGTGTATACAGGCGTGTAAATAAAAACACGTAAGAGAAGTCACAAAGCAATGAAGGAAACGTTGACTCAACCCATCAAACCAGACCCAGTGAGTCCATAAAGAAGCAAAACCACTGTTACTGCAAAATTCCATTGGTACGTATTTAACTGAAGGTTGCGCAAATGACGTATTTTTCATCGGTTATGCAGCAAGTGTGACTTACCAGCAGCAGTACACATACATGGTTTCTTAGTAGGTTAAAAATTCAAAAAATAGGTAATTTCCACAGATTTGTCAGGTTAATACTTTTGGAGTAAAAATTGGAAGGTACAGACTGAGAATTGGATACCAGCATTTCTATTTCTAGGGCTCTGTTGTTCCCCTAAAGTCTAGGAATAGACAAAACTTAATTTGTTGGTGCCAAGAGACAGCTTAATCTTTCTTAAATCAAAGTAGGCTGCAAAATATCACATGTACATATATTTCTGATACTTTTAAATAATCATGACTTCTCTCATTCACAATTCAGAAGGAACCAAAAAGCAAGACAATAATTAGAAAATAGATATTGTATTCTTTCCCTCCTTCCCTATGCCACTTTTCCATATAAAAAAATATGGCATGAAAGTTTGTATCACAGTCCTACTGCATACTTCTCTTCCTTTTTTGGTCATGAAGTAAACATAAAAGAATCCTCAGAAGAATCATTCTGTAAATTATCTTAGATATTCAACTTTTCCATTTTCCATATGCAAAACTTAAGTTTTATTTCTGACAGGTGATAAGGGACTTGTTTCCTTCTAAATAACAAAGCCTCAGACTCTCTGCCAGTATAGATGTATATAGGTTTTACTACCTTTTATAGGAGCTCATATCAACTAACAGTCTACCCGCATAAATTAAAAATTATCTCCTACCACAAACTTGATAATAAATATCTTGGTACTTTTTAAAACTAGTTTTTATCCTAAACTTTAAGGTAATGAATATTAAGCTGCATTTTATGACAGCTGGATGATGCAGAACAGATGTTAAGCTAAAATTTCATTTGCCAAATGTCAGTTCAGAACACATATGTAAAACTGGAGTATTAGTAATCCAAACTACATGGTGAAAACAATGGAAAAAATTGTCAATTACATCAGTGCCTGCCAACCTTTTTTTCTTGGACTTCAGCTGGAAATTCTGCCTGAACTGAAGATTCCAGAAAATGTTCAGTTTTAGGAACTCTAATTGCTTATTAGGATGAGTACATTCTCTTCTGGGTATCTGTTTCTCATCTTGAACTGAATGACATACAGCAAATGCTAAACAAAAGCCTGCAATTAGTATGCTTTTGCCTTGCAGTTTTCCTCTGCCAGTGAGCCTTTGTTTGAACCTCTGGTTCAGGTAGGCTCAGTGTCTGAAAACGATGCCTGCCATTCCACCCCAAGATTCATGTCAGTCACAAAAAACCCCAACCAACCAGCCAACCAAAGCAGCAAGAGGTCCATAAGGAAGCTCAAGACTTAGCAGATGACAAAGTCCATCCACTGACCAACATGTTTCTTTTTTTCCTTGCTATGTAATGTATAAAGGATAACCCTTTGGGGAACACAATGCAACTCAACACAGTAATTGAAAGTATTTCTTGTATTTAGGCCATGTTTTCCTTGTCCTAATTAAAGCCAGTGCTTCTAATTATACCTCCCATGTACTACCCTAAATTATTTCTGTCCTTCCATACTATTTTTTTCAAGCATCTGGAAAGTCTTCTGTCCCCTCCTTTCCACACTTGTCATTTATCCACATTTTTGTAGTCCAGCCATAGAAACCAACATGTTAAAAGGCTCCTGATTGCTTTTGTTGCTTTTCTCCAAATTCCTTCCAATTTTTCAAGGTCTTTCCAATGGCTGAATGATCACCGGCTGCTGTAGGCCACAGATAGTTTCACAAGCCAGTCTGCCTAAGTGGACTATAGCTTCTGGGGACAGTGGACTATAGCTTCTGGGGCCTAAGGCACAACATAGTCAGGGGTGCTTCTGACATCGCTTTAAAAGAATGGTTTGAACCAACAAGTAAGGACAGTGATACTAAGTAAGAGACAGCACACACAGTCCATGAATCAAATGAATGAGACTGAGAGTAATGGAAACCTCTTTTACAAAAGTTATTTTGTCAAAAATCCCAATCCATCTAATAGTAATTAGTAATAATATTAATTAATCCCCTTTAAAGAGTTTAATCAAGTGCAATTCATACCTGCACTCCTGCTCACTCCTACTTTACCTACAGAAATCAATGCTCATAAATGCACAAATGCTATCACAAGATGAGAAAGAACCAAAAAGCAGGCAAATTAAAATTGTTCAAGGGGAAAATCTTCTTTTACAAGCACATCCTATACAGTAGTTGAATAATAGTTGTGAAATGATAGAAGAGCAACTAAACAGAGATAACCTTTTCTTAAAAAGATACTATGTCTAAGACCTGTAGAGATACCATAAATGTATCTTTCCTGTCTACAGGGAATAGTGCCTTCAACATCATCATGCTTCTCCTAAGAACATATAACATGGATTACAGTAATTTAATCTCTGGTTTAGTGCACTCTTAATGTAATTTTCTTTATGCATGAACACAAGACAAATGTAAAGCTTTTTCCCCTTCAAGGGCTTTTATATTCTGGAATACAACTATCAAAATATTAAGGTTTCAGAAAAATACTGTTTCCCTCTGGTTACCAATGTTTGCTCTGGGGCAGGAGGAAGAAGGGAAGGAATTCAGATTATATTTTTTCAAATTTCTGGAGGAATATCAAAAGCTAAGAGGAAAAAAAAAAAAAAAGACTGAAGACAGAAGTTCTCTCAACAAGTAAAACTGCACCAGCTGAAGTAGCTGCGAGCAGTGATGTTTCTGATGCACCATAAAATTTAGCTGCTGTTGTGTTCCTAACTGGAAAGACAGAGAGAATTGCTATAATGCCAAACAAGTAGAGAGATCAGGTTTTAAATATTTGGTTTTTAATATGGGGAAATAATTATTTTCAAATTGTTGCTTAAAACATCTCCAGAATTTCTGTTAGGGACAAATTTTTGAGCTGTCTTATTGTTAATTTACATATAGCAAAAATAAATACATAAATCACACCATCTGCCATAGAAAAGCCTTGTACAAGTCAACGCTTTCAAGAAGTTTAAACTTCAGTTACTAAAGAGACTTGCTTTCTTTGCCATCAGAAAACTGATGAAAATCACCAAGTGCATTGAGGATTACCACTAGCATTTCCATTGCTGTTAACATGGAAGTCAAACCAATTGCCAGAAAACTCAACCTCTCACCCATCTGCCTGCTATAAAGCTTCCTCTTTGCATCTTCCCTAGGTACATGAGAATGGTCAGGCCTCATAGCAATTAAAAGCTGTGCTATATATTTAAAAAGCATGTGCAGTAACAACCATTTCTGCAAAGCTGCAACATACACATTCTGCTACCAGGTACTGTCACTGGAAGCCCGCACAACACACAGGGTGAAGCATAAGTCTGATTACATGTTGCTTCCACATTGCTCAGTCTCATTGTCCAATAACAGAATATCCTCTTCTGCAGCTTTATGAATATTAACTGTGGACAAACCAACAATGGTAACTTCTGCCCAAGAAGCAACTTGAAAATTCAATCCATGATGGTTACAGAGTCAGCAGTCATAACACTCCTCTCATTTTCATAAGCTTTTGAGGGGTGGCACTACTGAAAGCAGGCTAAACACACACATTCAAGACCACATTTCATTTCACAGAAGAGCTCATGAGAGCCTTCCAAGGTAAAGCAGTAGGACAAAGTTGTTATGCAAAAAGTCTTTCATGTACAATCATGTTTTTTGGTTATTTTTTCCTTTTTATATTCAACAGCAGAAACGTAAGAAGCAAACAGCAATTACAAACCTCTGCACAAGCAAGAAATAGTAGACAATGAAGGTTTCACCCACCTGGGATCTTTCTGAATGCTATCAATGGAAGGTGACCTAGCCAAGGTCCCTTCAGGTGGGATGGCTGGCCCAGATTTGCTGTATGGTGATTCAACAGAAGGACAATACTGCAGCTGTCGGTAGGGGTCTGCGTAATTGGAGGCTGGGCCGGCCGCATAGCTGGCCCTCTGGAAGGTCGCTGTTGCGTTCTGTGTGCCGTGTTGACTGCCTGTGCGCTGTAAGGGTACGGAGTCGACACCAGGGGAAGATGGGGCTACGACAGGAAAGTAGGGACAAAGTAAAAAATTGAGGACCTGTTCACAGAAATGGTTAACCAGGTCTAGGTAGAGGAAAAAAAACCAAACCAACAACACCAGACACATATAAAACAGGGGTTCAAAAAGAATGAGAAAAAAACAAAACAAAAAACAAACAACAGTGTCATTTTCAAAACCACTGAAGTAAATAACCATCAAACAAATTTCTAAATGACATGTCACTTCTGGACTAGAAGACCTTTACACCAGTTAAACAGATTGCAGCAGTGCTTTTCAATTGGGTTTTTAACTGCACTAACCTGAAATGAAAAAAGTGCAGAAGAAGTATGGGACTAGTCAAGCTAAGAGTCCCAACAACCACCGAGTGAGGCTTTTGCAGTCCTTATAGGGGTGGAAGTCAGTCTGATCCACCAGTAGAAGGAGGGTCAAACCAGGCTCAAGACTCCAAATTGGGATGGATGGCTCTATAGCAGAAGAAACAAACAGCCATGGCCATCCCAAATTTATAGTCCTGGTATCCATAAAGCAGGTAAAACCAGACACCTGCTGCTAAGAGTCGCTGTGTATGCTTCATTAACCGATCTTCTGCATATTTCACTTTAAGTAAGGCTTAGGGGACTGCTACTGCTGAGTCTGAAAAAGAGCTAAATGCACAAGGTGATCACGGAGATGTCTTAATGCTCGCCAACAACGGCTGTGCTCACACATCACAGCTCAAGATTAATGCATTACCAGTTTTGAGCGGCTTAACCAATAGAATTAAACTGACTTAACGCTTTTGCGACTCAAAAATCTTATTAGTCTCTCTTGTAGCCCATTATCGTTCTGTTACAGCACCATGCACTGGAGATCCAGTTTGCTTTATGATTCTTATTAAACATGCAATATTTTTCAACCAAAGTCCAGTTAACGGAAAATGGATTCTCACTGTAAGGGCCAGAGGACCAATATCCACATGATCTTTGACCTGGAAACAAATATAAATTAAAAGCTGGATCTGCTCAGGAGTCAATTCAGACTGTTTGAAGTGGCACGTGAACTCATGGTGGCTCCCATTTCCTCCTGTCCCAAGACAAGAAGAATACTTTCACCAACAGGAGTGGGCCCAGGTGCAGCACTGTTTTTAGCTGGGTCAAATTCATATGCAAAACTGTAGGCAAGCCACATATTCAAGAGACAGGTTTTCATAACAGACTTCCCAATCATTTCACATTAACATGCATATTTACATTTTAAGAAAACAAGCATTTTTAATATACTATAGGTCCATGAAAGGGACCTTAAGCATTTTATCTCAAAGTGTCAGCAAATGAAATACAGTAAGCTTTAAATACAATTACAGCAGTTTTGTCTGATCTAGTACTTGTCAAAGTTACATCATCTGAAAAATTTAATGATTTATAAAATTTTTGCCTTTATTTTTTTTTTCTTATAGTTCTGAAGTATATAATTTTACAATAACAAGTGTTCTCTTATAACTTTGTTACGAACATAGCTAAATGAAATCACCCAATTATCTATTGCCCTGTCATTGTGAGCGTTCAAGGTCAGGTTGGACGGGGCTCTGAGCAACCTGATCTAGTAGAAGGTGTCCCTGCTCATGGCAGAGGGGTTGGAACTAGATGTTCTTTAGAGGTCCCTTCCAACCCAAACCATTCTATGATTCTATAATCACGTGAACTTACACGTATAGCAACATTTAAAAGTACTGCTTTTGGTTAATTGCTAGCATATATTTCATTAAGAAATAAAGTAATAAGACACATACAGACCTTTTCCTAAAAATGCATCAGTTAAAATGCAGTAACAGGATTAGCATACTGCAACAGCCCATGCACAAAGCATGCCAAATTCAGTGGTAGGAAGACACAAGGAAAACATCACATTTTAACAGAAAATACACACAGTTCAAAACCAGTATTTGTTGCCTTATGAGAAAAACAGTAAAAAAACAATTAGATAAAGTGCTCAAAATATTTTCAAGTGAAAAAGCAAAAATGTAATTGTATACCGCCATAGCATGCTCTTAGGTAGTCACTACGCAGAATATACTGCTAGCTTTTGACACATTATATAGTGAATTGCAAAAAAACCTACAACAATAATACTGCTGAAAACAAGAATGTCCCTGTAATGTAGGTTGTTTTGCAAAATATTCCAGTGTTTTCCTTCCTCTCCTTTGCAAAACAGTTCAATAGATATCGTGTTTTGTTTTTAAATGCTTTGAAAACTTTTCTATTTTCTCCTTTGTCTTGTTACCAAAAATAGTTATTTATATGAAATGAAACTAGCTGTCACCCTAACACTTCCATGCTTTTTGAGTCACTCTGATTCATTTATCAAATTATCTTCCTAGCAGACTGTTACTTCCTTTTGAATTTTATCACAATGAACACAGAAGTGCCATAGTCAGAATAAGAGAATGAGACAAATATATTACTTAGTTAAACATTCACAAATAAGCTTGTTTGTCCAGTGTTAGCCAGATCAATTAAAAGAAACCCCAAGTAACTAACACTTTAGAATAACTTCTACATCTACCTTGACTACAGCCACCTTCACCGACTGTAAAAGGATTAAGCTTTAGCAGACATTTTTACACAAATAATTTCATGTAAAACTGAAGCACAGCCATCTTCTACCAATATATTACTCTTGCTTAAACAAATCCCTTTGGCAGCCAGACTGACTGACTGAAGTGTGGCTCTTTAGACTATGGCAAACTTTCAGTTTATTGAGTACTCCCTTCTATTTAGCTATTGAAACAACAAAGCCCTAGTAATTAGGTCTATTAAAACAAAAAAATGCAGAAGTCCATCTGCCTCACCCAACAACAGTAAGTCCTCAGTGAGCACAGGGGCATCCAGAAGGCACACACCTGGAATGGATCAGGAAGCCTCCATGTACCACCTATGTTTGCAGATTTTTATGTGATTTTAAATTGAAGACACTTACCCCTTCTTCTAACTTTTGTATTTGACTTCTCTCAAATCCAAGCCAACTACACTTCAACCAGGATCAGCTCAGTGTACGTAAGACACAATACTACTTTGACAAGGATCAGGGGTTTGCCCCAGCAAGGGAAGAGAGGAGTGGGAAGGAGGTGTAGCAGACGTGCTGTTTCTGGAGAAATGGGCTGCTTTCCCATCTCCCAGCATCAGCCACCAGCCCAGCCTTCCCAGCATCAGGCCTAGCTGAAGTAGGATCATGGCTAATCACATTGCTGCCCTGGGTCTATGACAGACCCTATTCTGGCTCTGAATAAAGGTAAAACCAAATGTTATGACCAGACTGTGAAGAAGCAGGTCTCGTTTTGTGGACACCCTGACACCTTGTTAATTTAATGAGAAGCCTGGAGGGAAAGGTGTCCAAAGACCTGCTTCTGGTCTTCAACAGTCCCAAAACTGACAAGGAGATAAAGATTAAAATCAAAGAAACAAAAGGCCTCAAAACATTTTCTCTCTTGTATCTTGCTTTACCTAAGTGACAGCCCATGAAAGCACCATTTTTAATAGTGACTGTTGCCCAGACTTTTAAAAAGCTTACATGGAATTCAGTTGTTGATACCAGATAAATATGTCTCTCCAGTTCCGCTATACCCAGTTTGCACTGGTCAGCCTACCTGTGGCTGCTTCCCAGGACCACTCATCACAGTGGCCTTACAAAAGCACGGGGAGAGGGTGGCTGGCACCTGGCCCCCCTTCCAATTGCCCCACTCCCCGCACATGAGAGGGGCTTGTACAGACCCTCATCGCTGAGGCTCGCTCATGCTGATGGCAAGGTCACAGCACCCACTCTCTGCTGCAGCCAGCAGATACTGTGTACAGCAATTAACATGCTCAGTGGGAGGCCAATAAATCTCTATATGTTCATGAAATTTTAAACTTCAATATAAGAGCTAAGCTTGAGGAGGAGAATTTTTTATTCTGGGTTGAGAAAGGGGTTTCACTGAGAATTTCCAAGTCTCAGTGAAGAGATTTCAGTTTGTAACCCAAAGATTCCTTTCAAGATCTTGTTTTAATTTGGCATGTCATTAATATTTTACAAATACCACATCATCTCAACTCTTCACTACTGCAGCACCAAAATCACATCCCCAGAAAACTGAGTTTCTAGGGTATCACACAAACATTTAGTATGTTCTTACAAATCTTTGCCAAAGAGAATGAAAAGTCCCTGCTAACTATAGTGAAGACCTGATGTATACCCTGATTATGGTTCTCTTGATTGCAGAAATAGCAGATAGAAAAGCCAGCCTTTATCATTTTCTATGGCTTTTGCATAGTATCAACAAAGATACAGCAACTTTTATATTAATGTTGAAAATTCTGTTGTATCTTTACATGTGCTCATATGTTCATTCACTTTCAGGTTCTGTGTCTTATTTTCAAATCTATGACATCTCTAGAAACAACTAACAAAACCCAAAAAGCAAAAACATGTTGATTTAGGCAGGGACACTACTACACCTCACCTAAGTATATTAGGGAGGCCAAATTCACACAGGAACTACTAAAAAGTTCAGACTTTCTGAAAGTCAGAGGGCACTTAGACCAGTTAACATATGTAGAATCAGACCTTCGGAAAGAATAAACTAATTTATTATATTAGACATTCAGTTCCTGTGTTAAGTTTTTCCTTCTGCCTTTCATATAGATTTCACAAATCTTTTTTTTTTTTCCTCTCCCCCCACTGATTTGCACCTGCAGTTGATTCTTACTCTCATGTGAAAGTTGAAAATTGGATCCCAGTAAGATATCCTTTCAGTGCAAGGTAAGTCCACCATGCCTCCATGAGTTCATAAATAATACAATGCAGTACATTCTGTTGGTAGCAAATATATAGGAAGATTTATAAAACAGATACTTTTCCCATCTAATACACTATAAAAATAACACAGTTCATTCTCTGTCAATTAGGGAAAAGAATTCACCAAGGCTGGGGAATACACTTTATCTCTAAACGTTGAGTGTTTTGAAGCATGCACTTCTATTGCTTTTTAGCAATAGAAGTTTAACAAAATACCTTATAATCAGAGTAGGAGCAAATCAGCTATCCAAAGTAACAAGCACAAACAATCAAGTTTAACATTGTTCAAGATGTACGATAATACATATAGAATAATAATAAATTTGCTTAGCAGTCACTTTTAACAGCACTTCTCCACATTGTAAGCATATAATTTTAGAGAAATACATGGTTGAGGGAACCTGAAAATATTTACTGAATGAGGGGAAAAAAAACCCCAAACCTGTAGTTGATATCAGCAACTACCTCTGAGACAGCTGATTTGATGAAGGTGCTATCATATCCTCTGTTCAAAGTACACGTGCACAAGAAATTTAGTACTTCAAGCATCCAAACTGAACAAAAAAAACCACTAAAAGATTTCAGGATAGAAGGCTTGCAGGACCTTACAAAAATACCAACTCCACAGAAGTCCTATGTAGCTTAGGACTTTTGCTGCATAATTTCGTGTTATCAAAACAGGAAAAACACAGTCAAAACTACTGCATCTTTCTAATCCTTTTCTATTTTCTCCCTTGTTTCTCTGCACTCTTTATTTTATCCTATTTAGTTGCTAATCTTGCAATTAAAAGTCCAGTTTCCAAATTCACAAACAAAGAAATAAAAAGAATCTATAAGCAAGTCTTCCCTTGCACCCTCACACAGGCTCTCCTCCATCCATCCAGCCTGCTTTTGCTCTCAATGCATCAGCCTTTCAGAGCTTCCAGGGTTCTATCAAACTCCACAGAGTCAACTGGAAAAGCCTCTTTCC
>NW_010286490.1:45409-55834 GCF_000700745.2 Antrostomus carolinensis
CTCAGGGATTTCTAGTTATGCTTCAACGACTCAGCGAGCCCCCTAATTCTTTCTGCTGGCTCCAGCTCTCCCTGGATACTCATATTTTGTATATCTCAGGGGAAATACAACCTCCTTCTCTCCAGCCAGCTCTACCATGCTCAGTTCAGCACATTCAACAGCTGGGCATGGCAAATAGCCAGTCTCTCTGCTGTACCAGGTATGTCTTCTTAAGGGAAAATAACATGCTGTACAGGGGAAATGAACAAAAGAAAACAGATACTGAACAGCATGGTACTTAGCCAAAAAAGTCTCTTTTCCATTTGCTAACATGTTAGTCACAATTTCCTCAGGTACTGGTTATACCTGGCTGTCACACCTACTTGTAATTAGTGTGTTTACATGCTGTTGGAAGTATGTATTCAGTAATGTTTTTATCATTAGATGTTTCCATGACATGGAAGGAAGGAGGAAGCCTTTTTACCAAAGCAACACCCATGTCTCTTCCAGATGGCATCACAGGAGATTTACGTTGTTCATACTTTTCCATCTCTTCTTCAAAAGCAGAAGTAGCTGTTGAGCCACGCTGCTCTGACTTCTACGGGAAACACTCAGTGCATCTTGGAATTAGTTAACAAGTTCATTCCCACTGCTGGCAGCTGCAGAGCATTAAGCTTAATGAAGATCATAAACATACTCAAAGTGATTGTATGCCCCAGGGATGAATTATTACCCATTTTCTATTTGATTTTTCCAAAAATCTTTAAATCATCTCCTGACCACGGCTGTATTTATGTGCCACTGCTTCATAGAAACCAAGGAAATATCACTTGTGTTCTGCACATTGCCATGTTTAATAAATCCTCTTCCAATGCAAAAACTGACAAACTTTGAAGACTGAAGAACTGAAGTTGCTACTGCACTGATGTATTCTTTCATTTCGATTTTCTAAGAGTGTTCCTTAGATCTGATGTTAATTGTTACAACAAGGCTGAATATTTCTTTGCTTAGAAACTGTGTTTTTCCATAATGCAGAAAAAAACTGGTGAAAGAAAACGCTGCTTTCTAGGTTTCTGAGCTATTCCTCTGTTTATAGAACAGCTGGTATCCGGTCACTTTGAAGGCTCCTTTTGTCTATATTGTTTCACTTTAGTTTGCACGTTCTCACATTGTCTGTGTCTTAGTTTCCTTTTTATGCTTATTTTTTGTTTGAAATACATACCTTTTTTTCTTTTTATTGAACAGCTCCATCGGGGGAGGATGTAAAACTGCCATTACCTAACCCTTAGCACATGGAATAATTTTCTTAATCACCAATTTAGACTTGGCATTTCTTTACTAGTGACTATTTTATTTTTGGGTTCAAGTGTGTGATTAGCTGATAGCAATCTGCAATCACCTAGTTCCATTAGGGTTAGCAATGGAAGCAAATACGTACCTTATGAATAAAATCACATATAAGGCTTTTTGTACTTCTAAAGCAAATTTCAATGAAGAAATAGGTAGACGAGTGCATCAGTGAGCAGCAATGGTGACAGAGTTTGTATTTCAGTTCAACAGATATGGTGCCCGAGATGAACGAGCTCCGATCAAAGTTTACTCGCAGCTGCGCTTGGTGCGACTTCAGTGAAACATGAAGTCAAAACTTGAACAGAGCCTCTTCCACAGCCAAGTCTGTTACCAGGCTTCACTGCTGCGCCCAACCCAGAATAGTCCCAAATTCTACATCCTTCCCTCCACTCATACTTCATCATCAGGTTCCAGAGTTAGGGGGTGTCCATCATGGTAATACAGCCTGTATCTCAAAACCAGATATAACTAAAGCATCATTCCGAAATTCATATAGCCTGAGGGGACACCAAGGTTTTATAGAGATATTAGGATTGCCTAAGCAACTACACATTTTCAATTACTGCAGATTCCCAACTCTGACTCAAAGTAGGAGGAACTTCCTGCCTCCTTTACAACCAAACAGGGTGGAAGCCATGTTTTTAAAGTTTTCAATATTAAAAAATATAATGCTCTTTTCCACTTCTAGGAACTGACTGCATTTTAAGTCTGCCAGATTTTAATCTCCGCTAATATATGCAACTTCCATGCTCAGACTCAGCTTCTAGCAAGTGTCAGTGATGCTGCTCTGCATTAAAAAAAAAAAAAAAAAAGAAATAGAAAAAAAAAGGTGCATCCATATAATGTGATAATTGGATGCCAACTTTGGCTGCGAAAGGTGTTGAGCCAAGATCTTTTCTGACTGTCTCTTGTCTCTTTGAGTTGCATCCCCCAATTCGGGGAGAATATGCAGTTTAATTCATTTGTTACAAGAGCATTTAAACAGAGAAAGTAACAACTGCCAAGGCCCTTTAAAGCAACTACCCTTTAAGAATTGGAGATACTAAAATTCATCATGCCAATTTCTTCGCTTGAGATAAAATTCAACCCTGAGCAATGGCACAAGACAAGACATACACATCACTTTCCTCTTCTTTGTAGTACCATGGTTTCACATTGTGCACAGGGGACATAACGACCATAACCATTATAAAACCCGGTCACAGCAAAACCACACACACCATACTACTGCACACAGACTAGCCCACTGCAACTACATTTCTGGTTTTAGTCCAAATTCACCTTCTCTTCAAATCCCTCCATTAAAAGTATCCTGTCCAGCTGGCCAACATAAAACAGAACACATGGATGAAAGTCACAATTCTTATAAAAAAACCATATAAATATTATGAGGCAGTTAGAGATTATCAGCCTGCACTGCATCATGCTACAGCCATCAAAGCATATGGATGTCTTCTTCAGATTTTGACTTCTCCCTATTTAGGATACTATAATCCTAAGTAATAAAATGGTTACTAATTGGTATTTTTTTTAGAACACCTTACTGAGCTTCAGCTATTTTAATTAATAGTTTTCACTCTGGACTAGAGAGTTATTTTACTAGTAAGTCAACCATATTTCTATTCCAGTGCCAGACCACTGGTGTTATGTACATGCTAGGTATTAACCTAACTTCTGGTGATATGCACACCTTAAACATTAACCTGACTACTGCAAACGGTAGTTTGAAAGTTGCTGGACCCATTATAGTAAAAACTAACATCTTTGAGTACTTGCTGTACTCATAAAAACTCCAACCCTACATGTAAATTGCTGAAATTATGACAGAGGAAGAGAATACCTCTAAAAGTAGACAGTCTTGTTAAAAAAAAAAAAAAAAATTACAGCTTGAGTTTAAAAAAAAAAAAAGGGCTGGTGATTTTTAAGACAGCTGAAACCATGACTCTCTAACAAAAGCATTGGTTGTCTTGAAGACATTACTGAGTAGTTACCTCAGGCACAACACCATGTTTTTGTTCAGCAAAGATTTACAAGAAGGAGATTTAGGAATGGTGTTTGAATTGCTGCCTATTTCATAAATGACAACTTTGTATTTCTACTCAACACTGAAGTAAATAAAAAAGAATCGACATAGTCCTGCATCACTGAAGTCTAATGTGACCAGGCTTTAACCTGAGACTACACCTGTACATTAAACAGATGATAAATACACAGTTAGTTTCTGGCACAGACAATTTCTGGTACAGACACCACACTGTATTTTCTCAACGGTGGCAGATGAGATTTACACGGTAAGTATTTCCCTCACCAAGATTTTATAAACACACTTCTCCCTCAATAGGTGGCAAAAGTCAAGGGATGTCTGAAAAGTGTTCAAACAAGCTCTAAGTCATCCTTCTATTAAAAAAGGAGGACAGAAGAATTAGAAAATACATAGGACAAACCAGAAGCCTCTGGAAGTATCCTGTCCTGGAGGTACAGAAGGAGGCGGCTGTGGATACTGACTGTGGATCCTTCTGTTCAGGCCAACAGCGAAATCTGGGTTGTCTTTGGAGAGGTACAACACCCCTATGGAACCCAACCACGAGCTCAATACGTTAAAGCTACAAATATCTTATCTGGAGAAACGTTTCTCCACTATAAGGGAGATATGGCTCACAGATTACAAATGTGGCTCTGCAGGGTTTTCACCTCCTGCCACTTCCCTCTCCCACTCTCATTGCTCTTGTCCACAGCTTTACAGTGACTACCGGATACCACTAGAGTTGAAAACAGTCTTTTATTATTCTCCTGCCAAACTTTTAATAGGATGGAACTAAAACAAAATAAACATTCTTTCTCAGAGAAGATGCTGCTGTACCTGGAAAAAAGAATAACCTAAAAACACATATGCAAGAATATAAGACTCTACCAGACACACCCTCGATCTGTCGAATGAAATGGGACTATGACTTTGCATTGCTTTGAGGTGATTTGTTATTCACTATGCAGATCACTAAGGTATTTTGTGCTCAATTTACTTTGTACTGAAGATTTGTTTCCTGCTTGTTTCCTATAATTCTCTCTCCCAAGCAAAGTTATCAAGTGGATGTCAGTTAGGAATACAGGTCTATTATCACAATATTACCTAACTAATAGAGATGCAGTGGTAGGAATAATTTTTTCTTTTTAATTTCCCTGAAAACATTATGTCCTATAGCCAGAACTGCATGCTGTGTGATTTACCAGCATGATCCTCAATTAATCTGCAGCTGTGGCACCACAGTATGCCCCTGCACAGCACATCAGCTTGTGACAAAACAACAACCAAAACAAACAAACCTGTCCCCCAACCAGAAAAAAACCCCACAATCTAAGCAGAAAAAGGTTCTGTTTGGTGTTTATAATCTAACTATCACACTTTAGGACTGAACAAAAAGTAAATAAAGATTTGAGAAGCAGTATAATGGGCAAAGGGTTTAATCCAAATGGGGCAAGTCAAAGCCGATTTTTCTGTTCCTCCTCTTTTTTGCCTGAAGTAACAACTTTAAAGCCAAATAAAGAAAAATATATCTGAAACTAAGGTTCCCTTTTAATTTTCAAAGTATTTGTAATACAGGAACCAGCATGTAACAGGTAGCTTTTCATTAACAGCTAGATGCTGCTCTGAAATTGAAGTAAAACTGTACCAATGTACTCACTGATGCTCACTTTAAGAATGTGAAAACACCTAATTGCATGCATATATGAAAAATATTCTTTTTTCCTCTAAGCCCCTTAAAATTCCTTTCACTCATTTATCTGAAGTCTGGAATTACTAATGGTGCATCTGGTTCACTAAATTCCGCGCCAACACTTAACACAACCTGAGAATGGATGAGATAGCTGTGGGGCAACCAGGATATAAACTGCCCTGTGGAACCAGCAAGGTTCAAACTCAGAGTCTCATTTCCAGAGCTGAAGTTCTATTTGCACACCTTGCAGGTGTAGAAAGCTGTCAACCAAGCCTTCTATATAAGATTCATCATGACATTAAAACTGGATTCCCACAGTGTCATTCTTACATAGTTTCATTTCAAGAATCCTGTGTTAATTTTCTAAATATTTTTCAGTATGTTTAAGTCCTAGACAACTCTGGTGATTTGAAATGCCTGAAGAGAACAACTTACCAAAGGATTGCTTGTTATATGGGTGCAAGCTGGAACACAGGAGGTTCTGCTTAAACTTGAGAAAAAACTTCTTTACAGTGAGGGTGACAGAGCCCTGGAACAGGCTGCCCAGGGAGGTTGTGGAGTCTCCTTCTCTGGAGACATTCAAAACCCACCTGGACGCCTTCCTGTGTGATCTCATCTAGGTGTTCCTGCTCCGGCAGGGGGTTGGAGTAGATGATCTTTCAAGGTCCCTTCCAATCCCTAACATTCTGTGATAAGGTATTGCAAATGACTACCAGAAAGTTATCTCTCAAAGACAAGTTAAAAAAAAAAACAAAAAACAACTGCATTTTTCTTTCAGATACTGAATACCAAGTGCAAGGTTCTGCACCCGGGTCAGGACAGCTCCTGGTATCAACACAGCATGAGGGATGAGGCACTGAGAGCAGCCCTGCTGAGAAGAACTTGGGGGTACTAATGGATGAGAAGCTCAACATGAGCCAGCAATGTGCACTTGCAGCTCAGAAGGCCAACCGCATCCTGGCCTGCATCAAAAGCAGCGTGGCCAGCAGGTTGAGGGAGGTGATTCTGCTCCTCTGCTCTACTCTGGTGAGACCCCACCTGGAGTACTGTGTCCAGCTCTGGAGTCCTCAGCACAGGAAAGACATGGACCTGCTGGAGCAGGTCCAGAGGAGGCCATGACGATGACCCAAGGGCTGGAACACCTCTCCTATGAAGAGAGGCTGAGTTGGGGTTTTTCAGCCTGGAGAAGAGAAGGCTCCAGGGTGACCTTATTGTGGCCTTTCAATACTTAAAGGGGGTTTATAAGAAAGATGGGGACAAACTTTTTAGCAGGGCCTGTTGTGATAGGACAAGGGGTAATTTTTTTTTTATTTTATTTTTTTTTTAAAAAGAGAGGGTAGATTTGGAATAGATAAAAGGAAAAATATTTTTACAGTGGGGGTGGTGAAACACTGGCCCAGGTTGCCCAGAGAGGTGATAGAAGCCCCATCCCTGGAAAGTTTCAACATCAGGCTGGACGGGGCTCTGAGCAACCTGATCTAGTTGAAGATGTCCCTGCTCATGGCAGGAGGGTCCAAACTATTCTATGACAATGTTATAAACTACTTCATAACCACTTAAAAAGAAAAACCTTAAAAGGTTAAACGTTTAGGTTAAAAACCTTAAAAAAGTTAAAGAAAAGTTTATCTGTAAAAGCAGACACTGAAAAACACTATCAGTTTGTGATGCCACAGGACTGCAAGAAGTTAGGCTTAATTATTCTTGAAAGAAGAGTAAATCACTGTATAGTATTTGGATGTCTGACTTTTTTCATACGGCCAATTGTTCAAATACTGGAAAA
This sequence comes from Antrostomus carolinensis, assembly GCF_000700745.2. Taxonomy (NCBI): domain Eukaryota; kingdom Metazoa; phylum Chordata; class Aves; order Caprimulgiformes; family Caprimulgidae; genus Antrostomus; species Antrostomus carolinensis. Next base: position 52,232 of record NW_010286490.1, read on the forward strand.
TTGCTTCACAGCAAAAAATCTTCACCTTGAAATAATGACTTTAAAAATATCAAACATATCCAATACTTTATTACTTATGAAGACAAATATTTACAGTCTTGTGCAGATGAGGTACTTCAGCTCAATTCATGCATCCTTTTGTGTGGGACAACAAAGGAGCCAAGAGACACGACAAAATGTTTATAATGAAAGAAAGCCTAAGCTGGACCAGCATAAAAACTGTGCAGCCAATGAAGCAGTTGGGTATTTGGAAGCAGCATGAAGCAGTTCATGCAACACCCTTCACCATCCTTGCTGCAAAAAAACTCAATTGAAAAAAAAAAAAAAAAAAAAAGAAAAAAAAAGGAAAAAAAAAAAAGACCAAAAAAAAAAAAAAAAAAAAAGAAAAAAAAAAAAGAGAAAAAAAAAAAAGACAACAACAAAAAAAAAACAACTTGCACCTACCCAGCAGTTGTGGTTCCCACAGAGGACCAGCTCCCTTGCTGGCCAAGCAGAGCTGTCTGTCAGCAGAGCAGCACTCCCGCCCAGACAGAGCAAGGCGAGGTCTCTGCCCCACCATGCCGGCAGCAGAGGGGAGGCAGGGCAGAGGCAAGGAGCTGGTGGCTGGTGCAGCTTTCCAGCACCAGCTCCAGAATGCCAGACTTCTGTCTACCAGGCCAATGGAATGGAAGTTCAAATGAGTTGGCCATGCGGCTGCCTTTCCTACAGGGAGGGAGCTCCATTGTAAGATGGAACAAGGAGGCAGAAGAGAGAAATAAACCAGCCATGTTGTGAGAAAGCCACCAGCTCAGTGACAAGAGAAGGAACACCAACCTTCCTTGTCAATCTTCTCCTCAGACACTACGTGACCTCCAGGACAGCAAAAACCTGGGCCAAGTGCAGCAGGAGTGAAGCAGCAAACACTGGCACCACCACCTGGGTCCTTTCCCATCCCTCCAGCAGCATGTCTAATCTGTAAAGAAAGACTGGACGACGGGAGCAAACGTTGCCCCTACGTCACTAAAGCAAGACACACTCTTACAGGAAAAAGACAACACTGCAAATAACTAGGAGCAGTACTTGACATGGGCACCTTACAGAGCAGACTCCTTTCCTCCCACAAATGAAGAACCGGGCAGAAGCGGGAATGAAGGCAGAGAAGAGGAAGACAGCATCTGTGCAGAAATACAACAGTATTTCTCAATTTCAGCAGCTTTTCCTGAGCCACACCACAGGAGAATGAAATAGAGAGTTTTCCCTGCCACTGACAAGAGCTTGAACAGAAACCACGTCCAGGAGCAACAGAGAACCACCCTCTGAAAAGGAGGCCTCCCAACTCTCAGAGCTCTCCTGACAGCACTCTCCCTCCACACAGAAACCCAGCTTGAAGAGAGCCACATTTCTGGTTGGCACCTGCCATCAGGAATTTCACAGGCCTTTTCTCTTTGATCAGCAATCTCCATCATGGCACCCAGGAAAGGGTGCAGCCTGTGGCAGGCACAGCTTTTGGTAACAGACAGCTTCAGAGGCAATGCACTGGTGGAACCACCCAAGCACCAGTGGGAGGAACCACAGGGAGACCTGGCCAGAACGAGAAGAGGACACTGTAGAAGCTGGAGGGCAGTCTTGCAACTTTCAGCTTTGGAGGCAGCATAAGAAGTGCTACAGGAGTGCCCCTGCCCCACACATGCTCTCCCATGGACAACCTATTGCAAGAGCATGCTTAGTAAACCCTTCAAGTCCCACACCAAGCCACTCCTCGGAGGCAACGCAAACTTTGCTTATCGTTTCACTATTCAATCTCCTCTCAATAAATCTTTCATTTCAGAGTTCTTTTTTAATTTCAGTAGTATCAACCACAGACCCTACTCTTCCTTTTCCTAACCCCTTCCCACCTCTCTCTGGGCAGAACAGGAGAGTCCTCACAGTGCCTTGCATGCTCTATCTTCAGCAAGGAGGCACTTCAGCTCCACACACCCAACACTCAACACTAATGCCAACTGGCCAGATATCCATACAAAGCTGCTGGACTTCCCATGATTGAGTTGCACTATGATGCCTTCGCCATGGTGACCTTCAGGGGCCAGAGGCACAGACTGTCCTCAGGCTGTGCATCCTGAGGCAATCCTTAAGCTTTCTTCAAGGCTGTCAGGGTTCCCCTGGTGACAGTGAGATGTGTATGTCCTTCACAGAGCCGAGCAGGACAGGTTCACTCCTCCCGTGTAATTGCTGGTTCAGCCTTGCCACTTGTGTGAGGTCAGGGACAGAGATACTTGCTCGCAGCCCCCAAAACCAGTGAGAGCTCTTAAAGCATGAGCATTCTGCAGGTTTTGAAGTCTAAATGTCCATCATTACCAGAGTCAGCCTTGTTTTTAACCAGCAGCACTTATTTCAGCTGATAAAGCCCCAGTCTGTGGAGAGTTCAGAACAAGCACAGCACTTCCATTTACCTTGTCTTCCTCTCAGTCCGCTGGGGTCAGGACTCCTTCAAAACTTTTGAGAACTTCATCCAGAAATCACATCCTTTTTACAGAAGAGGACTTGTCTCTTTCACCAAGAGATCCTCGATGAAAGTGAGTGTTGTTATGAACTTCCAGAATGCTGCCAGCCTCCAGAGGTTGATGGAAACCAGTCCCACAGACCCCACCGCTGCTGAAGCAGTGCTCCTCTGCCACAGGTCAGTACCGAGAGCCCAGAACCTGAGTAGCAAACCTGCTTTCTCCTCAAGGCAGCTACAGAAATCCTGGACTTGCCAGATAGCGAGGTTTTACCCACTTGGACTTGTTTCATGTTTAATGTGAATGAAAAGCAAATAATTAAGAACTAAATCCCCAGTCCAAATCTCTAGTTCTGCAAATAGGCAAAGGAGCACCGGTTCTGTGTCCCACTCTGGCTGAAAGGCAATCCTTCCCCTCTCTTAAGTAACAGCCCTCTTCAAATTCCAGCAGTGTTCATGTAAACAACCCATCAAATAAGCTTATCTCTACTATTATTACCTTAGGATTTAAATTAATAATGCAAAGCCCTTAGGTTTATAAGAAAAATAAGTAACACACCTGCCTGAACAAAAATTATTACTGTTATTTACTTGGGTTACAAATACAAGTTCTAAATTGCTATTCAGTAAGTAAATTAATTTGTTATTTTTATTATGTCTGAGTACACCTGCCAAGCATATCTTTTGTGGATTCCCATTTCAAAGTAGAATTTCATGTTTATTGCTACCTTTAGTGCAAAAGTTTGGGCTGGTACTTTATATGAGAGGAGGCATTACCTTTTGAAGACCAAAAGGATGTGTTAAATAAAAGCCACAGACCAAAAAAGCCTATGCAGCTACTGCCGTGAAGTTTGCAAGAGTGTTTTTACTTTAGTGAAATACAAGGAAAATACAAAAGTTAAAAAACTAAAACAAACACACAAAAAAACGGTGAGTAAATAGAACAAACTGAATTTCATTTACCCTGTAGAGAAATTTTAGCTTATTGAGTTCTTCTCATTGAATGTTGATTCACCTACAAGATGAAAAGTGGGCTTTATCCCTAGTTGTGTAAACATTCCTGAATGTAATAAGTATTTAGGAGCTCACAAAAGAGAAAGAGGTGACTTCTTTATTAAATAATAATA
>NW_010286491.1:0-23398 GCF_000700745.2 Antrostomus carolinensis
GCCAAGCCTGGTCAAGCCTGGGAAGCAAAGCAGATGCTATGTGTCTTTCTCCAGAGGTCATCAGCAGAGGTGATGTGCCTGCTCTGCCCTCCCAGCTGCTCTGCTCTCCTGTCATCTGAGCAACTCTAACCTGTTCCTGCAGGTCTGCCCTCCCATTCTTCAGGCTATGTTTTCAAGCTTGTCCTTTTGCTAGCAGTGGGCATACTGAGCAGCACTACTCTAATAACAACTGTGAGCCTCCTGGGCCTGATCCAGGCTTGACATGTTTGATTCACCGCGTCGCTGTGGTATTTCCTTGGCATGGGAGGACTAAGCGGGCGTATGGGCTCTAGCTACTTTCATCAGAGCCTCAAGAGGAAGGTGTGTGTCTGGCAGCAAGGTACAGCTGATGCAGTATTGCATATGCTGATCCAGCTACTTCTGACAAACAAAAATTGCTCCTTAAGGCTATAGAAAGGTGTAGAGAAACTGAGGCAGTCTAGCTGCACTTCTGTGCACCAAAGGAGACACCAGCTGGTCCCAGTATTAGAAAGATGCACGGAAAGAAGGAAGGTCTTAAATCACTGGTATTTTTCATCTTAGGTCCAGCCCAAACTGTGGTAAGCAAAAAACGGGGAGCTGGGAGGGTGCTTAAACAAATACTGTTGTAGAAAAGCAAAGCGATGCTAGCACAGATCCAGTTATACGTCTTAAAATAGTTCTAGTTCGAAAGGACAAATCAAGACTTGTTAAAAATGCCATACTCGGGGACTTCACTGCATATTTAGCAAGAACAGGGAAGCAGCTCTTAAGGAAAGAAGAGGAGTCAGTTGTGAAAGACTGTGGTGGTTTGGGTGGATTCACCCTTTTGCTTGCAGCTTGCAGCCAAACACAGCCTGCTCTATCACCCTCCCGCCCCCTCACCCAGGGAGCAGGGGAGAGAATTTGGAAAGAAGGGCAAGGACTCACGGGTTGAGATAAAAACTATTTACTAATTAAAAGAAAATGATAATGATAACAACAGTAATAACAGACTATACAAATGAGTGATACACAGTGCTCACCGCCCACTGACCGATGCCCGGCCTGTGCCAGCTGAAGATCCCGGAGCCGAGGCGGTCCCGCACCGAAACCCCGGAAGAGTGAGCCCGAGCGATCCCCGAGAGAAGTGCCCTGTCTTCCGGTCAACCCTGGTTAATATACTGACATGACGTGATATGATCTGGAATATTTCATTGGCACAACCAGATGCCAGTTTTGGGTTTTGCTCCTCACTGCGCTTCCCCCCTCCCAGTCCTAATGCAGCTGTGAAGCAGACAAACACCGTGGCCTTGAGCTGCAGCAACACAAGTACTGTTATCAAAGTTCTTCTCATGATATGTCTGAACTGAAACACTGAAAGTAAAATACTGCTATTCTAATTACTAAAAATAAAATTAACTCTACCCTAGCAAAACCAGGACAGTATCCACCCCTGGCGATTCCCGAGAGAAGTCACAGAACAGCCTTGACATTTACACCAAGTGAGGTGAGCAGCTCCTCAGAAGGACTTCAAGGACTGCAGTATGACTGCAAATTACTTGTAATACTCAAATTTTATCACATTTTTAGTGGGAAAAAAAACAGTAACCACTATTTTACTTTAGCTTTTAAGAGCTCAGACACAAGTCAAATCAATGTTCATACAAGCACTCACAAAATATGACGGATATTCCCATGCTTATAGTGTGCAGGTATTTGCTTTTGGAATATTGTTAAAGGTAATGATGCAGTGTGGAAAAAAGGTCCAGTTTCTCCATCTAGGCATCCTTCTCTCCCAAGATGCCTTTGACTAATTTAGCTTTAGTTCTATGACAAGTCTTCTAGAAAGTCGTCTACAAACTGCCTCATCAAATAGACTCATCTAATGCAGTGCCCACGTTAGGGCAAAGAAGCAGAGGTTCTCCCACTGCCAGGGAAGTCCATCAGCACAAACCCCAGGGCTAGCTGTATACTATCCTTCATATTCAAGCTATGACTAGCATATCTGAGCCACCTGAAGTGGTTCATTATGGCTGATACTACTTTTGATCTGCCCCATACACTTTCCAAACAGAATTATTACAGTATTACAGTAGAAATTGTTTAGCTTGAAATTAATTGTGCACTGCACTTTAGCACAGCTAACTCGATATGACAAACAGGGGTCATGTTTCAGAATATTGTCAAGAAAAACAAGCGGTAACGTGAACTGAAGTGCTTATGGTATGTTAGACAAGAACAGGAACAATTTCCACAAATGATGAGCCTTTTCTGCTTTCGTGATTTGTACAGGTAAATTAAAAGATACAAATTAATAGCCTGAAACTGATTCCACTGTATGTGGAATAATACCATTAATTTATAATAAAATAGAAAGAATTGCTATTTAAAATTATACTTTATCTTCAGATTTTATCAAATTTAGCACTGCAATGAAGTGTCAGAGCCAACTCTATGTTCCTGGAGTCTTAGGTCAGTTAAGAGCAAAATGGTTCACTTTTTCCAAGTTATCAAGTATTGCATCGAACATCTATAATTCTCTGTGATCTGTCAGGTTGTCTTGGTCCCTGCCCTTTCACTTCTCTGTAGTATCTATTGTGTGTAGGGCACAAGACAGAGTATTTATCTCTTTCTCACTTGTACTTGAACGTATCAGAAGAGGTTTTCATTTGTCTCACAGAATATTTTTCTTCCTGATTCATGCTGCTTCTGATATGTTCTGCTTTAAGTTGGGAGTTTGTACTACATCAATATCACACTCTGGTAGGTCTATGTACAAGTCCTTAGTTTATTTATATAGAGCTGGTAAAAACAAACATTCAATAATTGATTCTTTATAGTTATCAAGGCACAAAAAGAGGTTGATCTGGTATTGAAAGTAGAAGAAGGGATTTTTGCCTTAACAATAATGCTTAACTGTTTCCAACTTACACAAAACCTTAGTTTTAATTATCAAGTTCCCAACAGTTTTTGTACACAATTCAAAGGAATAGATGTGTGAATAAATAGAACAAAGTATCAGTGCTCCCACCTCTAAAATAACCCGGACAGAAAACACAATGACAGCCCCAACATATAAAAACCCAAGAGCTTCAGATTACTATTTTGTCACTACAAAGAGCAATCCTTGACCACTTTGTAGAAGACAAGCAATCCTATCTGAAAGAAACATGGCGCCCTCTTAGACTACCTCTTGGGCTTGTTGCATGCTATGACTTTCAGGTCTGTAATTATCAGCATGTCCAGCTCTGCTCTCGAATCTGTAGCAAGCACGGCTCAGCTGGCAGGAGGTATGTTTTGTTTGCTAACCATCTTCTGGTAAGTCCTTTTCAGTGCTCCCACCTCCGCACGTGCTCTCCCAGCTGGGAGTTCATTCAATGCTGTAGAGCCTGAGGCTGAAGACATGCTCTCCCAGCTGGGAGTTCAATCTCTCAAAATATAATTTGCATTCAATGCTGTAGAGCCTGAGGCTGAAGACACTCAGGCTTAACCACACAGAACTGACCTTATGTGAACTTTCTTTACCCATAACATAACTGTATCAGTAAAAATCAGACATAGTCCTGGAAAAAGCAAAGTCAAAAACGGATCTTACATATGTGTCTTGTGTCTGGAAATTGAAATAAATGAAAGTTGTCCAGTTATCTAGATCAATAACAGCAATTAAGAAAATAAATTTAATAAAACTACATCAGCAGCCCCCAGCTCATGAGCAGACCACAGTCTCTCAGCAGCTTCTGCTTTACAGTGTATTTGCTTAGTTTATTGATCTTCCTGCATCATAATTCCACAGAGCTGAAATTTTCTTTTCAGTGGAGGGCTAGCAGATTTCAAAATTCCTTTCCCAGAGAAATAATGGGCAGGATTTTCACAACTAATGAGGGAGAAGGAGGGTCCTAACTGAGACATATCCCATCAGCCCTATTCTTGAAGTCAAGAAGGATTTGAGAAAAGAATGTCTTTCTTTTGCTCTTCTATTCCAAATTTTTGAAACAAAAATAGCAGAAAATGACAGCTTTTCAAGAAAATATTTATATATCTGCTTTTTTTTCTCTGGGAAAAAAAAACAAAAACAAAACCAAAACAAAACCAACCAAACAAACCTGGAGATCTGTAGAGCAAAAAAACCCCAATTCTCTTAAAACTGATGTATGTGGACCCAGCCTTACTCAACACAGATCTTTCTAGTAAATCTGCTGTTCAAACTATAGATGGTAGCTGCACTTCCTCATGCATTAACAGAAAGGCACTTTCCCTGTATGCATATAATCAAAAGACTATAAGCAGAGAGAAAGTGCTGAAAGCCCAAATCCTGTATGTAGAAAAATTAAATCAGAAAGCCTGTCCAAACAATGTCTAGTATATCCAGCACTTCAAATATGTATTTGGCAGGGTGGGGAAAACAGCTTTATAATTACTTCTAGGAGGATTTGCATTTCAGTAGCAGCAATAATTTGTTATTAATCCTTGCTGTCAAAATCTAGCTCTTGAAATGAAAAGGTACATAGGCAACACTCATAAAACCATTATGTGGGAGGCTCGCCTATTCTGCAGTGGAAAAGATCAATTCTGCCATCAGTTGCTACACAATACCTTCACGTTTGATAGCTTTAATGTTGTTTATGACAAAACAGTCTAAGCATGTTAGGAAGACGATAGGAAGAGGTAATGAGCTATACTAGAGTAAGTAAAAAAGTTAAGTACTCAAGTTATTTAAAAGGATTTACCAAATAGCTTTATGAAGAGGAAGTAAACTGCATACCAGTCCCCCTCCCTTTTTCAGCTACCAATACCAAGACAAGTTATCCTTGCATGCCCATCCTTCAAGTGGCCATTGAAGTTGGTTGCAGAAAAGGTTTTTTTCTGGTTTTGAATTTCTTTCTGGGTTTTTCTGAATGGGTAGATACTGCAAGAAAGATTTGAAAGGGGTTATAAATAAAAAGGAAATAGATCTATTTTCCTACTGCCATTACTGAATCATCACATAAGTCCTGCTGTACTTCTCCGCAAAGAGGAAATGAGGAAAAATAGATTATTAAAGTAGTATTTGGCACAATCTACAATTCTCTCTCTCAATTTTTAATTTGAAAACTTACAGAAAAAAAGAAAAAAATCTTAAAGAAAAAATCCACCTACTAATTAATTTTGCCTGCATGAAACAAAACCTCCCAGAAAATAATATCCATGACAGCGGACTTCAGGAAGTTGAGCTTCCAGTGTGATCCTTACATTGCAAGAAAATGCACTTGGAATTATTGAAGAGTGTTGCTGTGAAGAAAACGACATAAGCCAGCAGTGTTCCCTTGTGGTGAAGGCAGCCAAACACATCCTGAGCTGTATTAGCAAGGGTGCAGCCAGCAGGTCCACGGCACTGTTTCTCTATTCTGTGCTAGGAAGACCACGTCTGGTGACCTATGTCCAGTTTGGGGCTTCCCAGGCACAGCTATAAAGGAGTAAGTCCAGCAGACTCCAAGCTGATTAGAGGGCTGGAGCACCTGATGTGCGATGAGAGGCTGAAGGAGCAGAGTTTGTTCAGCCCAGAGGAGAGAAAGCTCAGGTGAGATCTTATTGCTGCCTACAGCTGACCCCACTGGAGGGTGCAGAAGCTGGAAGTGGACAACAGAAGGATAAGAGGCAATGTGCACAAGTTTCAGCACATGAAATTCCAACAGGATTTCTTTTTCTAACCTGAAGACAATCAAATACTTAAACAGGTTGCCCAGAGAGGCTGTGGGATCTCCACCTTTGGAGGTATCCAAAACCCAGAGGGACACAGCCCTGAGCAATATGATCTAACCAGACCTTCCCTTGTCCTTTTCAACCCTTGTGATTCTGTGACTCTGTGGGTTCATCAAAAACTTCTGCTAATGCTGTTACTAATGTGCATTAAAAAACGAACAAACAAACAAACAAACAAACAAACTTTCTTGATGTCTGGTGTTCATGCATCCTTTGTATGTCACCATAACTCCATATTTCTCAGACACTGTTTTTGCTCCATAAAGAGAATGAATGGGTCTTTTCCAGGGTTTGGTTTTTGTTTGTTTTTTTTTTACATCATGACAGCCATCCAAACATAGAATTATCATGGAGAGGAGGCACAGGAATTTTTTACTCTGAGTTATATGGACTATGGCAACTGCTATAGTCCATGGGGATGGGGATGTTTGTGAGGTTTATCCCATTTAACTCCAAACTCTGTATCTGGGTTATCAGTACCAAGTGTTGACACAGAGCTTAGCAAGGGCTGCTGAAAAAAAAAGATCTGTTCTTTCAACACTGAGCTAAAACACACTTTTTAGTGCTGTGACTGGGCTACTAGAAATATTTGAGCTTGTTACTTCAGAGTTTAGTTGTTTTCCTACATAAACTGCAAGCACAGTAGACATACTATATATGTCTGTGTAATGCAGGTATAGACACAAACTCCACAACAAAGGGCAGAGGAATGATTTCAAACAGACATGCTGAGATAGCAGCTATTGTGCTTGTTTACATTAGGATTTTATGCTGTTCACTATCTTCTTAGAAAAACATACTCTATACATTATGTCATAGCAGTGACTCTTTCAGGTAATATTGTCCTATGTTGTCCCAATCCGATGTTGGGGATCATTTAAATATCCCCATCTGATGTCAGGGAAGGTTTCGATATGATCCCAAGAGCGAGATTAAGACACAAACGAGGTCACATGCTGCACTCCCAGAGCACCTTTTATTAGAAAAGAAGAGTAATAAAGAGGATAGTGATAGGACAGGATGGAACGAAAGATGGGAAATCAAGCAAGGAGTCGGGATAGGGCAGCAAGAATAGTCACCACCACGGGTCCAGCGGTGAGGCAACGGTGAGGGGTGGGCGAGGAGGTCTCAGTTGCTTGTTCCAGTGGTGATGCGGCGTGGCGAGGTGCGGTGCGGTCAGGCGGTCGTCCTCTCTGTCTCTCTCCTGTCTCTCTGCCGCCAACAGCTTGCCCCTCTTGTCCATGCCGGTCCCCCTTAAATACCCCTTCGAGGGCTGTAGTTTCCATAGCAATGGCACGTCTCTTCGTGCCCCCCAGCACTTGGGCAGGGACATGTCTGGGAAGAACCCCCCTGCGGGCAGGGCGCCTTCACACTGCGGGGTTCCCAGAACCCGGTGGTCTTGTGACCATCCTTGCAAACAATCTTTGAGACAAGGCTATCACCCTGTGGCTCGAAGATATCTGGTGGTCTTGTGCAAACAATCTTTGAGACAAGTCCATAGTGCAGTTCCTCACATCACCCTGTGGCTCAAAGATACCTGGTGGTCTTGTGACCGTCCTTGCAAACAATCTTTGAGACAAGTCCATAGTGCAGTTCCTCACATATGTTTAGTTGCATGTGATTAACCATGTTTTTCTTTACGTAAATGCATCAGATTTATACAATTAGAAAATTGGAGTCTTCTGATATGTGTGAGTTTGAACAGATCAAGAAGCATTTCAAGGCATGTAAGCTAATTCCCACCTACTGAAGTCAAAGGAGTACTTACATACCAGAGATGATTAACAGTTTTTAAAAATGTACTAACTAGCAGTTGTGAGCAATTATTTTCTAAAAACATTGGAAACTTCCTAGTCTTGATATACCATTCTATATGGTATTTCTACATTATCCATTTATTTTAGGCAAGAGCTGCCTCTATGTCTTAATCTCTGGGATATATTTAGTAAGTTGTGATTTCATTTATTGTTTCTGTGTCTGCTGCTAGTTAATCAGGAACACATGGACCAACCAGTACTTACTAAACCAAACTGCAAAAAACTGTACATTGTAGTCACCTCAAATCATTCATTTTAAATACTGCATACATAACCATTCTCCTACTTTAATAAGAGCCATTTTCTGTATGGGCTAGAGAGAAGCTCCAGAAAAGTTGAAAACATTGCACATATGGTAACTTTACACTGTGTTATGATGATTGCTAGTGAGATATGTAGGACCAATATATTACAGTACTTCAGGGGAAGAAGCTGCATCTTTGTACACAACCCAGTCACGTTGTCTTCTGAAGTTAACAATAAATAATGTAAGTGATCAGTCTGTGTTTATCGTAAGAGTAACAATGATCAAAAATAATACTCTTGACCAGGTAGTTCATAAGCTAGGTCATGGGGATACGGAAGATAGAGATAAAAGTCATAATTGTTCAACCACTTTAAAGCTCTGATTGATTGCTGAAATTCTTTCATTGTATATTTTGTTACCTTGGCCACTGCAGCAAGTCTTCTTGCTTGATTACATCTGGAAATGACCCTTTCTGGGAGAAATAAAGCTTTGGCAACAAGCAGACACAGGCATCTGAGCTTGGGATCCCAAACAGAAGGAAGAACTACAGAAAAAAAACCAAACCAAAACAAACAAAGAAAAAAAAAACCCTGAAGCAGAAAAATCTGAAATTACAAGGTAGGGAGAGAAAAAATTCTCTTATGCCAATAGTTTTTAAGAAAGAGAAGCAGTAATGTGTACTGCACTCTCGTGGTACCAAGAAATCCAGATGGTAAGCAGAGGAGACACCTCGTTTTACACAAGTGTGATGTACATAGTAGTGTTTTATGGCCACTCCTTTCTGGTTATCAAACTCTTTGCACTCTGCTATTCACAATAAAAGACAAAATACATAGGCAATATTTTTTAACAGCTGTTTAAAATTTATACAAGTGAGGTATTTTGTATCTGTCCAAATTGAATAGAATTTACCTCAAATTAATAATAATAACCTCAAATCAAGATTCTCTAGGAAACAGGACAATCTTCAAGTCTCTGCCAAAAACTGATCCAAGTGTAAACAAATAAAAAATAAAAAACAAACAAACAAACAGTTGTAAAACAACCAAAAGCAGTGTGATGTAACAGAATGGTGCTATCAATGGTAAATGTGATGCCTGCTTTATGAGACTGGCCCCTTAAGTAACAGTCGAATACCATGAGAAAGATATGTTCTGTCACATCAGAAAGCCTGTGAAAGCACATTGTCATCATAGTAATGTTACAGCATTTATAGGACCTGTTAAAGCTTCACAACCGATGATGTTGCTCCTAGAAACTAGCTGATAAAAAACTGGCTGCACATGTATTAAACATCAGTACAGCACTACTAATTCTTTGATGCAGCTATATATTTTTTGAAATTTGGAGCCCAATTCTTAGTTACACTGATGTAAATCTGAAGTAATGCAGCTGAAGACAATTAATCCAGACAAAGCCATGGGGAAGCAGCTTTTAAGAATGTGACCCACCAACTACAAAAACTTCATAAATACACTTTTTTTTCCTGTTGCAAGGATATTGTGACTAATGTCACAAGATTAAAAATCTTTAGGTCTGCTTTGATTTACACTGGAGTCTGAAGTGACCACTAGCATCAGCTATGGAATTACAAAGACAAGGAGCTAGCATTATTTGTGAGTCTTTCTTCTGTCTCAGACTGGAGACTTATTAGATGTTCTGACTCCAGCCTTTGTCATTTTTTCCTCATATGGAACAGACAGTCAAAAATCCAATTTTTTTTGCCATGGCTTCATTGTGTGTAAAGCAGTTGTCTGCTTAGATGTAATTCTCAATATTACTTTTCTGGATTTAAACATCAAATATGAATGCTAAGAGGTAAGGTAAAATTTTAAACCAATTCAGAAAAAAAGGAGAGAATCTCACTGAAAATTAAATCCATAATCTGGAAGTACAGCCTAGTTTAGGCACTGGTTATTAAACTGCTGGGACAACAGCACTGCACCAAATCCCCCAGCTGCCTTGGACATCTTGCACTGGTCTAAATAGCAGGTTGGGTGCAGCTGTTGCACCGCAGTAAAAAGCAGAGCTCATACAAAGCAGAAGGAGGTGTGATAGGACTTACTGTGTTTTACAGTTACACTAGAAGTGAAGGATGCATTTTCTACTGCCCTGTTGACCAGTGTACAGTGACTTCAACATGAAGCCTATGCTTCACAGATCCTGCCTTAGCACTGCTAAGCCCTCTTCATCTCTGCCTTGAAAAAGTCATTTCACTCCTCACTGCTCCTACTAGGCCATTAAGATAACTATGCAGACGTCTAAAGGCATGATGGGGATTAATTAGTTAGTGTGCCAAGAGGGAAAAAAGAAAAATTGCTATAGTATCAGCTGCTTTTACAGTGATACTGTGTGATAGTTTCATAAGGCTAGCCCTTGGCCAGTAGCCAACACAGCCATTCACCCACTTCCCCCCACCCCCAGGGGACAGGGGAGAGTATTAGGGGGCAAGGGTAAGGAGACTCATAGGTTGCGATAAGAACAATTTAGTAATAGAAATAAAATAAAACTTAAAATAATATTAATATTAAAATGGTAGTGATAATTATAACAATGAGAAAATATGCAAATGAGTGATACCCAGTGCAACTGCCCACCACCCACCAACCAAGCCCGGCCCGATCCCAGGTAACGATCCCAGAGGAGCGACAATCCCGAACCGAAACTGCAATACCGGAAGAACGAGAGCCCGAGCGAAAGTCAGAGAGAGCCAAAAGAGGAAGAGCCCCTCACTAATACACTGGACATGACGTGATATGATATGGAATATCCATCCCACTGGCATATCCAAATGTCAGCTTAGCTTATTAATTTAAATATTCCTCGCCCCCTTAGATCTTGTGCTTGCAGACTGACAGAACACAAAGTCCTTCACTTCCAGCAACAGAAATGCAAACACTGGTGTGTTATCAGCGTCTCTCTCATAACAAATCCCAGGCTGAAAAGCAAAACATAGCACTATTCTAGCTACTGAAAAAGAAACCCAGCTCTGTTTCAGATAAAAACCAGGACACACTGTTAAAAGAACAGGAGCATGGCAGCTTCACATGCCAATGCTGCAGAAATGACACCAAATCTATGTATTAAAAAAAAAGTCCAAAACTTTGCTGCAGAACTCCAGAAGCACTGAAAACAGGATGTGAAATGTGGGAAACAAATAGCTTCATTTTCATGCAAACTGTATCAGTAGGAATAGACACTTGCCACATTTTACAAACTAAGCATATTTCAATTAAAGTAGGATGAAAAAAAAAAGATTTTGTGTTGGAGAAAATTCAGGTCACAGACACAGATCCAGTCATGCTGTAGATAACAGGTTTTTGGCTTCTTTCCTGAAGTTTTTGGGGGTCTGCGGGCTATTTCTCGGTGGTCACTGACATGGGCAAGTTTGTTGATCTTTGCACCAAACTAAGTATAAATTCCTACTAAGTAGGAACATATCAGGTATCTCTAGCCTTCTTCTGGGGGCATGCGTGGAAAAAGCTGACTAAGATATGCTTCACGGACTGCTTTGTCAAAATCAAGCATTAAGCATTAGCTCAGCGTACACAGCAGAGAGAATAAAAAGTAAAAACAAGACACGTTTGTATTCATATTTCCTCTCATTTACACAAAATTCTCTTCTTGTTATTTAAAGTCCATTCAATAAACCCTACCTCTGGTGAGGGAGAAGTACTTTGTGTTGCTAACAACTGCATCAGTCTATCAATGGGTTCTTTTTCTCTCCCAGGCAACACAGCTGTAATGCTGGATCCCAATTTCACCTACCTTTGAAAGAGAGCTCAGGCCCTGCTAGTTGCTTGGCAATGCCAGATGCATTTCACTGCAGGTCCAACACACATGTACATAACCAGCAGTAACCCCTACATGGCTCTTGCAGACTGCACAGAGCTGTGGATTTCTGTGGTTGTATCATTCCTGACACCTGAGCTACTGAAGAGGTAGTTCATGTCCGCACAATTTACACCTAAGCCTCTGACTGCAGTGGAGAAGCAGTATCGGGGCTGTTCTCACACACATGCCCCCAGTGTTGCTGAGAACAGACTCCTGTCTCAGCTCCATGCTGTTAGGCCAGCACTTTCATTTAAGGGTCATGATTGAGATATGAAAGTCTTGAAATCCTCATTGGAGTAAAACAGCTTTACTCCCTGGTGTCTACCAATAAAGAATTTTATCTCTATCCTCATTTGGCTTTATCTCTCCCCAGTAGCCCCTTGACTTAAAACCCTTGTAGTTAGACTGAACAAATTAACATAAATTATACATATTCCTTCTTTCTCCACAGTATGTAAAAGTTTGTTTGCTTAAATTATATCAAGAAATATTCCTTCTAAAAAGAGTTTTTAAAGATTGCATGAGATTTTCTACAGAAACTTAAGTAATAAATAAAAGTCTATACCAGAGTGATACAGAACTGCAGAGCTGGCTGAGCACAGCTACATTAGCACACAGACCCTCTCATTCCAGTCTTGTTAATATTTCAGGTCATTCCACAGTGAATACATATTCTTGTGAGGCATAGTGATGGTCCAGAGCCTACTTTGAGGACTGGAATAAGTACTCTTTCCATTCAAATTCTGGTCTGTTTTCTCCAGGCAAAGGAAGAGTGAGCCATGATGAAAATGAAACACCAGCATGTCTTCAGAAAAATTCTGTTAGACTTTCAGAGTGCAAAAGAAAAAGTCTCTGCCAAAGTGTGGGAACTGATGTGAATTTCCTATCTTTGCTATAGTCAATTTAGCAATATCCACAGATAGGCTGACTTAAAGTGACTGCCCAGCAGTATTAAATCCCCCTTAATAGACTGACTTATCCCAGTGGTTTATAAAAATACCTCCTTGGAATTCTTCCAAACATACCAGAGCTGGGCCGCCTAAGTCTCCAAAATAGTCCTCAGTTAGTAAGTTCCAAACTCCACACAAGAATCAAATTGCCTCACTTGAACACTGTGCTACATTCCCATGACCAGAGTCATCCCCTTTCTCTTTAGCTCTTTTCTCTTTTCTTTTAAGAGAAACTAAAACGTATAGAGTCTTCAAACAAACAGACTCCAACACAGGAGAGAAATCCCAGGCCAGAGGGAGAAACGCTGTCACTGCTGCTTCAATATTAACAGCACATTGCTTTAGGCACCACTGGTGCAACAACAGCAACGCTTCTTATATGCCACATGGTCGTTACTTCTGGGAAATTATCTGAAAGTTCGAGTTTGCTCCGATTTAGGTGCCCTGGCATAGACAGATATGTAGCTAAAGCTAGTACCTCATGGCTTCTGGAGAACAGAGTAGTGCTCCTGTCCCCTTCTGTCCACTCCATCTCGAAGGTTCCCACCCCTGCAACAAGCTGTGCTCATATTTCAGCAGTGACAGATCACAGCCCAGCTTCTTTCTGTGAACTCGTCAGGGAGCTGCGTTGGGGCCATGGTTGCCCTCCTGTGAACTGGGATAGATAGCCAGTGTGCAGAGCCACTCCTCCTTCCACTGCTTCTGCTACAAATAGCTGCAACCTTTAACAGGACCAGCAGCAAAGGGAAATAAATACCACTAACTGCCATGCCTGGAGTCAGAGCCTCAGCTCGGATGAGTCAGCACAGCCCCAGCTGTACCAGCTATGGGGCTGCCTTTGTTTCTCCCTTTACAGGCTGCAAGCCAAAGCACAAACGAAAACTTCCCAACTGCTTGTTGTTATTACAGTACGAATAAAATAGCTAAATCTAAATCTTTGGCTGAAAACAGGCAGCATGCACCTTCCCTTCCCCTCTCCATGAAATATTTAAGAAGCCTGGCAGCACTAGGACCTTTTTCAAGATTCTTCTGTGTCCAGGAGCGTGGCCTTTTCCCTCCTGGCAGTACATCAAATGTTGTTGCCACTATAATATTTCAATGCTGCTAAACAATGCTCGCAAACATCCACTTGGACTCTAGGCAGTTCTACTAAATTTTATGCAATCTTTTAAAGCTTTCTTTCCCTGATCAATCATGCAGTTAGGTTTTTGTTTACAACGACTTCTAGGAATGGGTTTTCACAGAATCACAGAATGTTGGGGATTGGAAGGGACCTCGAAAGATCATCTAGTCCAATCCCCCTGCCGGAGCAGGAACCTAAATGAGATCACAATGTATTTCATTGTACAAATACTTTAACAGACATTTATCGGTAAAGAGGGTGGTGGTTATTTATTCATTCTTAACACTAATGTTTCAGTCACTCAATTAGGAAACAAAAACAATGCAGTGTGACCCACACACCAAATAAACAGACAAAGTGAATGCTGGAAATGCAAGCTCTGAAATACATGCACTATTGAAATTTATTTGCATAAGCTGTTGTAAGAACAATGCAAAAACCTATCTGAATAGAAGCCATAATTTTCAGTCTCTAAGCAAGAGCATAGTCAAACTGTCCTCCTCCAGTTCATCAAGTCCATCAGCCGAGGCTGAGGTTGGCATACTCCGGTAGGGGTTGAGGAGAATTCTGAAGCAGCGAACAATGAGGATTCCCAAGAAAACAAATAACAAAATCACAAAGGCAAATGTTGTTTTCTGTTCCAGGATCATGCTAGAATTTGGTGTCATGTTCACAGATGGCACCAAAGTGACAGTGACTATCTCTCCACCCATCATCCAGGGAAGCTGAAACGAATAATCCCACAGTCTTTTCATCATCAGTTTGCTGAGGTCAAGAGGCACCTTGCTCTCTGTAGGGCTAGGGGAAAGCAATGTTAACTGTGAATAGCCCTTCTGTTTCTTTACTTCAATACAACTTTCTCCTCATGGAGAAAAACTAGATGGAAAAGAACTTGACAGTAGGTCTGCTTGCCTCTGTGTCACATACGAGACCTGTTAGAAAGCCTGTTATCACTCTGTTGGCAGTACAGAATCCAGCCACCAGTAGTAAATATGACTAGACCCTGAGCTGGCAGTAGCCTCTCCCTACCTACCATATCATTTGGACTGAGGTAAAACATTTCTTTCCTGCAAGAAGGAACACAAGGGGTTGTTTTTTTTTCTGGGTAGCCCACAGAAATAGCAAATTGCATGCCTTGCTGCAGGACAGACCTAACTGCAGTTGATGTTACTCTAAGTTGGGGGAGAGGAGTTTCAAAAATGAATGTAGTTCAACAATGACCAAAATTTTTTGAGGTGGGATGGACCAGAATCTACTGCAGGCCAATAAAATGCATGTGTCCCCATGATGGAAGGCAGCATGATTTATAAACATGCCTCATTAACAGTTAACTAACAGTTAATAGGTGTAAGTGGATCAAGAAAGTACATTCATCCTGGAATATTGCCAGGATTATTCTAAAAACTGTACCTTAAACAAAATAGAGAAAATATTAAAGAAACAAAAATATTGGAACCGCATGGCTATTATTGCCTTATTTAATTTGTAATGGAGAGGATAGAAAAATCAAAAATGTGAACTTCCAGTCTTTTGAATGTCTCAGGTACAACCTGAAAATGCAGAGGACTGTCTAATAGAGAGAGCTAAAACTTCAGGAACAACCAGTTTAATAAGGCTGACAGACATCTTTTTGGAGGCTGATACCTGGTGAAAATAATAAATTCTGGTGATAAATAAGCTTGCTATAAAAAAGAAGCAGCATATAAACTGAGACAGACTGTATCACTGTGACAGTGATGCTTACAGTGAAGGCCTAAGGTAGTGGTACCCCCTTTCTAAAAGACCTCTGATATTCTGACTTCAGAAAGCTCTTCAGCACACACATTGTGTCATGGCTTTTAATGTTACTTAAGCATATGCCCTCAGCTATAGACATACTGTACACACTTAACAGTCTTTCCTAAAACTGAAATTACACAATACAGTAACTATGCTTGCTGTCACAGATCAGAGTGTTGTAGGAAAGGTTTTCCTGACATTTTTCTAGGCATTATCTGAACACAGGTAGCAACCGTGGGAGAAAACGCAGAAGATGGAAAATCTGTGACTGTCAGGAAAGAGCAGCTTTTGATATGATGGTTTTAAATGTCAAACTTAGAGAACAGACAAAGGATTTTGCACACAGTATCTGTGCAGTTTTGAAGAAACTTGACTTTAAAAAGATACATGTAATAGTGACTCAGTGATAAGCAAATGCAGTTCACTATTTTCCTTTTGGGGTCCGAGTAGGCATCTAAGTGGGATAATACAGAGAAGAGTCAGATACTCAGTTTCATAACACTAAGCATTACTGACCGATTTTAGGAACAGATAAGATATCTGATTATTTTACAATTAGCAGCTCTTCGCACTCAGAATCCTAATTTTTATGCTATAGATTATATGCAGTAAAATACCTCCAGACAGCCTTCTGAGTGTGTTCGTTACACTGAATGATTGCAGGCATTTCGGGGCAGGCCGTTTGTCTCCACAGAAAGGCACAATACCAGTCATAACCACATCTTTTGCCCTCTTTGGACCACTTCTTTTGAAGCTAAAACTTAAATTATATCATTAACTATTTCATTTGTGAGAAAGTGATGCTTAACTATCTACACTGGAACAAGTGCACAGGTACTTGAAAGGAGAAGGTAACTAGCTGAAGACATTAAATGGGTGTATCTATGGACACAAGTAATTATGCTTGGAAGTACCTTGGCCATAGCAATGTGGGCTTCCAGACTCCTGGCCCCTGGTCATTCACATGGAGCAACTGGTGTAAGGGAGTCCCCAGTCCCCACCTCTTCCTCCCTGCCCATCACTTTCTGTTGTGTCAGCAGAGCTCTGCTGGCACTGGGCACCAGAAACTCTTTCCAACTGGAAACGTTCCCTATCTGTGATACTATACAGACTGTACATGGCAACATAACTTTAAAATGTATTTTCTTACATGAGAACTTCTGCACTCCTTGTAAGAGTTCCTCCAGCCTGCCTGAACTCCACCTCACCTCAGTGGTACTGATCAAAGGCTGACCAGGAGGACAGGAGCCTGGAAGAGAGTGCTGAGGAGCTGCAAAGAGAGGCAAAAAGGCCCCTCCCCATGGCATGAGGGAGATCGGTGCTCCAGGATCCACCTCTGATGTAGATCTCAAGAGGCAAAAGGCAAAGTGCATGTGTGATGCACACGACAAGTATCGCCATTTCAGCACAAAGGTATCCATGTAGCCAAAACAAATAAAGAAAAAAAGCAGACCATAACAAGGGAATTGGTAGAAACCAGATAATAGTAATAAAAACAACACAACCTGAATGTGGTTTTTTTCACTTTGTTCCAAACACTGAGAGCTAAACCAGGTTATAACATGGGTGGAAAAGCCTCAAGGCTGTTTGAAAATTCATTGATGTAACCAAGATTCCTCTAGGTGCAGACCTGCTTTTTTTTTTTTTTTTCTCACGTCTCAGATAAAATCATAACTAATAGAACAAACAGATTATCCTTCACTCAAATGACTAGCCCTGATTATTTTTTTTTTAATGCAGAGATGCCCCCTTCAATTACTTTCTGTAACACGTTCCTTGTAGTTGTGCCTAATGCTTTGTTTAATGTGTACATTAAAGTTGCACATCACTCTATCCATATCAGGTTGATATTATAATTTCTCCTTGTCAGTGTGCACACATCCATTAGGTGGTTCAATTATAGTTGTCCCTGAGGTGGTGATTATAATCTAAGATATTAAATTTAAAAAGAAATGTTAAAACATAGCAAAACTTGCATATCATTAGTGGCATTAAATTGACAGGTGAGTCCTTGGCACATCCCAAGCCTTAATAGCCAGGTGCCTACCTGCTGCCCAGTAGCTGGACTATGAGCATACAGCCTGGTCAAATGCCACCAAAAGGCAACTTTTCTGGTCAAGCCACTAAGATTTTTGAAGTTAAAATATCATTGGATGAATTAGTTGATAGAGCTATCTACACATTCGTATGAAAGACAAATTCTTAGGACTCTGAAGAGTTAAACTTGCTCAAAGCACCTTTGATCGGTCTTTCTGTGCTTTCAGCATTTCATTTGTTTTGAAGTTGACTTTAATTGAAAATTGCTGTACATTAAAAGGATTTCCTCAGGGCTCACAGTTTAAAGCTTCTTACTTTGAGAACAACAGGACTGAAGTAAAGGATGGTTTTAAGATCTGCACCTCTAGAAACAACATATTTACAATTAAATTTGGCTTTGTTCTGTTGTTCAAACTGTCCCCTCTTTATTACCATGTACAACATAAATTGCATCTTGTATCAATACCCATATGGTTATGTTCTTACCGTGAAAGACTTGTATGTTGCTGAGTAGTAACAGCCAAAGACACTGTAGGAAAACACATCCCAGTTCTCTGAGCAGAATCTTATTTATACCAGTTTTGCTAATTTCTGTATCCTACCTGTTCATAAATTTGCATACCGTCCTGTCCTTGCAATACGGCACAAATACTCTGAGACACAGACAAGCTCTGGAGCTGACCTTCAGTTGCCATAAATTGTTCCACTATAGTTGGAGGTACACACAGATTAGCATTGCTGGCCCTTCATCTTTCAAAATACTAAGGAACTGGTAACTCAATAAACTATTGAAGACATCCAGACTGAACTGTGACATATACAATCTATGTGTGCATAGATTTAAAACAAGTATTTTATTTTAAAACATTAACAATGAAACACCATATAGAGCAGCAGTGTCTGTTTATTGCTATTTCTGGACAGATCATTCACTGCACAATGTTCTGTGTAAATCATGTGAAACAAACAGAAAAGCCTCTGAAACAAGCAAGTTCAAAGGAGGAATCTGATCAGCAGAAAACCATTGGAGTCTCAGTGACTTACAGCCTTGCTAACTAGACAGAATGCTAAATTTCCTGCTAGTGCAGCTAGCTATACAGTTATGCTGACTTAATTACCACCTTGTCCACTTACACTTTTGGCCCTGTAAAATCTGACTGATAAAACATCAGGACATTTAAACACATGAAACAGGATATTTTCCTCTCTCTTTTAAATCAACACCCAGGGACTTTCTTTTGCCCTTCTCGTTTACTTGAGATTTACTGGCCTCATTCGTAAGGTCCTTTGGCTTCACTGCATGCTTCACAATGTATGCCTGTTATGCAGGTATCCTATATTAGTGGAGCAATTGGTTTTCCATTATGAAATATCTCATGGAATGTAGCAAGCACACAGCTGTGCCAAGACCATGTGCATTATTTTCCTATACCACCCATACTAGTTTCACTCATTACTCACTTCCTTAGCTACAAAAACACATGGCAAGTTTCTTCAGGCTCAATCAGGACACAAACTATTTGAGCAAAGATATTTCCATGCACTCACAGCTCAGTTGCTGTGATTGACATTTTAAAGCTAATAAACAAAACTTGATTTTAAAAGTACCAGGCTAAAAAAATTACACATGCCTTTCTTCTGTAACCAAATGTGTCTTACATTCCTTCATATTGTAACCTGCAGTGTTGTTTGCTGTGCAGTCTAAATGGATATATTAATAATGCCCTTTTCACTTATACTTCATCCTTTTCTTCTCACAAATTTGATATCAAGCTGACATTGCCCTTCACCTGCAGGCACATATGCTCATCGTCCCTCAACAACTTTTAAAGTTAGAACTTTTGCGCAAAAAGATTCTCTCAGTGTACCATTCAGCTGTTTACATTGTTAAAGCAAGTAGTTGGGATTAATTTTATCAGTAAAACAATGACGGAAAAGGATGTCTTCTTTTTTCTGTAGACTCTTTCCAAAACCATGCACCTCACTTTTCCTTAATGCACCATACAATGTTTAAAATGCAAGCTCACCTTTAATCTGCTAATATTCTTAATTCCTCCACATAAGCTGTGTGAGGAACGTCTATACACAAAAAAGGTCAATGTTATTCTAAAAGCTTGAATTACTTACTTCATTTGCTAATGTAATTGCTAGCTTTATGAGGTGCTACTCATGAAGTTCTGAAGGTATGAATCTGTGAAACATCAATATATTTACACCTTCCAGGAACCTGTGCAATGGTTTGAAATATGCACCTAACAGACTGTTAGTTTCCCTCCTTTACAAATATGCTAAAACTTTTAAAGCCAGTAACATGGGTAATAGCCTTATAGTCTGGATCCTGCATGAATCAAGAAGTCAAAAACTTGTTGGTTTAACAGTCATAAATCCTTGTCTGTAATCTGTCTTTTTAACACTAATTAACACTCCTTTTATCAGTCAATCTGAATATTGATTACAATTTGTGATCTTCAGCCAAATACCTTATATCTATTACACTTCTGAAAATGCAGTGGATTATACAAACACCAGTGGTGTACTTCCTTTAGAAAATAAACTGACCTTGCAACAGGAGAGGATAGTCAGCAACATCTACTGCTTAACTTCTGAACTTATATCTAGGGATTTTTGCCTTGTGAGTTGCTCTTGTTTCCATGCACTAAAGCTACCCTTGATATAGTTGCTTTTTATTTTGAGGGAAAATATCTAACTAAAGTGAGAAGGTTCCTGTTTTCCTTTCCCATGAGAAAAATGAAGTCATTTTTAGAATGTCCGTCAGATAGGCTGATTAAAAAAATGTAAGGTTTTGGTTGGGTTTGTTTTTTTTTTTTCCCTGAGAATTTCTACTTAAAAGCAAGCAGACACACACACAAAGACTCAAAACCATTTTGGGGTGGCAGAATGATGTTTCTTCTGATCTCTTGCAGGGAACTCCAGTTTTCAGATATCCTATGTTTTCATAGACAAAAAAAAAAAAAAGAATATGAGATATGATTCTCCTCTCATACTTCCTTCAGGCTTCTGGCATAGACAATAGATTTGAGGCTCACAAAAATTATCTTCCTTTCTCTGCCCTTTGAGGATTTTCCCGTGGAAGCATCCTTTATTTTAAAACATTAACCCTGACAACCGGATTGTGGTTGGCAGGGTCAACATTGTGGAGCGTGGGACTATGGTTTTGTGCATGTAATAGGACAAAGTACGCATGCAGAGATGATGCAAACCTATCACCCAGGTTACCACAATGCAGAGATGGCAATTTTGTGGGCATCCACGCACCGTGGAGGTGGTCTGTCTTAAACCTATGCACAGCCTGGCTTTTCATGATTTATACAACTATAAACAAAGAGGACAACACTCCTCCCACTTGCTGTCACATAAAAACCTCCATGCAGGGCTCCCTCAGCACCTTGTCCTTTGCAGGGTAAGCAGGTAACAAGGGCTATCCAGGGACATAAGCTTGCCACACACAAATATCCTGTGCGAGTGTGACTGTTTCAGTTGCCAGCACGTTGCTTTGCCGGGGAGTTACACAAGTATACACCTCAGTATAAACCACAAGGCAGTCTGCCATATGAATGCACTTGTGTTCACATCAAGGTATACTTCTGTCTCTGCAGGAAAATATTTCAGGGCGGATTTTTCAGCTCTTTGTTCTCCTCTGCACACATGGGCATAAGTCAGTCTGATGCTGTCCTCTGCATCCTCTGATCCCTCAGGATCTATTCCTTAGCTTCCCTTAGTCATCAGCATCTCTCATTCTGTGACTTTAAAGAGCCAACTTGTAATTTCCCTTTTTAATTCTTTGGGGATTTTCCACTTTCTGAACCTGAACTCCACACAGATAGATTTGATCCACTCCATTGCTATAGCAAGCAATTTCTGGAAGGATAATTGACAAGCTTTAGTAATCCCTCCTTGCCTGGAAGATTCATGACAAGACTTGGCAAAAGAGGCTGGATTACATTCTCAGATGATTTCTGTCATAGGGATTTCATAGCATCAGACAGAAGCTTTAGATTTTGCATTTAAGTACTCTGAAATCACACCAAGTCTTACAGACTCAGTAGCACATGACTGAAGCACCACTGCCCTGTGATCCAGGCAAGCTTGTGTGCTTTCTGGGTGTACCCTTATGTCATGAAGAAACTCTTCATCACATAATTCCCTTTATAGCAGTATCTCTGTGATACAAGTTGTCATCCACTCAGCTCCAACAAACAGAGCAAGTCTGTAAGAAAAGAAGGAATGATTTATTTCTAACGGGAAGAAAGATCATAAGAGTGTGAATCTGTAATCTAGCAATGAGGGAACTCCACAGAAGAGAAGGTTTGCTCCTATCAGTCTGTATGCATTTTATATTAAGTAGCCATTTGATTTAAAAATAAAATAATCAGAAATAATCCTGGGAGCCACTTGGTTAACATGTAAAAGCTGGACACTGCTGCCACACTGTGAGTTGGACCCCAGAGGAGGTATATACCATACTTTTCCTAGGATCTGCTCCCAGTAAGGCTAAAGCAGGAGCCAGGAATTAAGTGGAAAAGCCCTGGGGTGTCTCTGACCAAGCTGGTCAGAGAGGAGAGACAGAAGGACAGCCTAGTGAGTTCAAGCAGTTATCAACCAGGGAGTGTTTTGGCTCTCAGTTTCAGAGTTAGGTTCCTATAGTTCCCCTTAGTGCTGTTTTAGGCAGCTAAAGCTTTTGGGTGTGACTTTCAGGTTTAACAGAAGATATAGGGTCAGTTCTTACAGAACTTTCAAGGGATGCATTGTATCCTGGCTTCCAACCCCAGAGACTGCAAAATCCTAGATTCTTATTTGATTTGAAAATAGTATGTTTCACATGTGCCTTTGAATGGAAATAATGTAAAATTCTGAAATAAGTATCAGAAATACATTGGTATTTCTCGTAATTTCCTACAGCACTAGTAAGGGGATAAATTTGCATGTCTGGCTGTTTAATAGGAAAGTTTCTGTAGTAAACTTCAAAGGAAGTTTTTCTCAGCCAATATAACTAAAATATTTTCCATAGCCTCGACTTGCTTTGCTATAAAGTCGTGTTTTAAAGACTTTTGCTATAAAGTCTTGAAAGAAGAGAATTGAACATAATTATACTTAATATTTAGATGTGCTTCAGTTCCAAAATCTAGCTCCATTTCAAAAAGTGTAAATAAAGGCAGCCTTTCAGGAAACAACTGAATTTTGATTAAAAGCCATAAATGCAATCCTGAGACATTCACTGTGATTCAAGAGACACTCCTAAATTTTAGTGTGCTTCTATTTTTTTCTACTCACAGATCTGTTACTTACTTTTGGGAGGTGGGGGTGGGGGCCCTAAAGTGCTTCTTTCCACCTGTTGTACAAGCAGCAGTATGCCACGTACTCAGTAGCAGGCGTCCCTCTTGCAGGTCCTTCGCACTCATACTTACACAGAGGGGAAAGGACCATGCAAACTTGCTTTCTGCTGCAGAGCTTGCTCTCCCAGATGTTTTTACTGAGCTCCCCTAACCCTCATAGGCAATGCCAAGACCCAACTTTCTGTGTCAGTCTGGTAGAGATAAAGCAAGGGGGAAAGACTTCCTCTGATTTGGCAGCATCCACAGCCCAGCACAGCCCCCCTTCTCCTACAGGAACAGGGGGTAGGCCAGGTGCATTTGGCCCGTGGGTCATCAGTGAAGTTGCTTAACACGCTGAATCTTTTTTTTTGCCCTGCAGATGGCTTTAATTGCCACTAATATCTGGAGGCATAGTTCCCTGTGACATGCGTTTGGTTGGAAGTACGAGCCAATTCTGGCAGGTGCTGTGAAGATCCTGACCACAGGGACAGAGTCAGAGCTGGCATCCCTCAGAGAACATGGAGGTTGCCATCCCCGCT
>NW_010286491.1:23423-32905 GCF_000700745.2 Antrostomus carolinensis
CTACAACTGGCACTCCCTCACCTACACCACAAAAGACATTTTGCAAAATAGACCCACTTGATATGTTCTTGCCCCCTCCGATTCCACCACACTGCCTTTTAAGAGTAACTCTATTGCTTTTCTTGTTTTGTGCATGCATGGGGAAATTTTGTGTGGCAGGTGTGTAAAGGTACATGAATATCCTCCTTAACATAGGTCATTCAAAATAATGATGCCGTTTATGCATTTTCTGAGGGTTGCAGGCAAGCAACATGACTCCTAACTTAATAGTAAAACTATCTGGAGCACACATGGCTCCCCTATGGTAACTTCAGAAGAAGACCTTGATGTGACTCAACCTGTTTCCCTGCCTTGTCTATTTAGCACACTTCTACACTAGAATTTCATCTCTGTGAGCCAAATATTAGCCAGCATATTCCACAGCAATTGCTTGAGCTCTACCATATGTTTGATTTGGCACATTAAAACTGTTTTTGTGGCACCAAGTAAAACTGAAAACAATAAAAACCTGGAGGATTTCTAAAGGGTGCCTCAGCCTGGATAGCAAGTATCTACCATTGCCAGGGCAAAGTGGGAAGGATAAAATGTTGGGGAGGGTAAAATATTCAGATGTCTGAAGGAAAAGTCATATTATAACTCAGATTTACTTCGGAGACTGTGGAGCTTCCCTGTTCTCCTGTCCTAACATAATTGGTGATCTCACATTTGCATCTACTGCTGTAATCTTTAGCGCTAACCAGTGCATAAACCGGTGAGCCTGGAATCCCAGCTTGGCCAGAGAAAGCCATGAGAGATTTTGTTTTGCATTCCTTGTAAATATAATCCATATTCTGATGGTCAATGTTGAGATATGTTTATATGATCCTAATCTAGATAGACTTCTAAAGTCTGGATACGAACAAGGTGAAAACATCAAACGCTGGGGCAGGGAGGGCTGTTGTATCTGGAGAAGGAAGGGGAAAAAGGGAACAAGGATAAGTTGTAGGGTGACAGCTCCTTCTCTGGAGTTATCAAAAGCATCAGCATTGTATAGATAGCTTTAAATCAAGCTCTCACATTCCTATTTGTGTATTTTACTTTTATGCAGCCGTGCCTCATGGTGCCCATTTCAGACTCCTCCTAAGCATCTCCATTATGGTTTTGCCACAAAAGCTGACAAATCCTATCCTGCTTCAAACTACCTGAAAGTGCAAACTGAGTCACTCACCTCTGAGTGACATTGAAGGCTAGCAGCAATGGGCATCAGCCTTTGCAGGATGCTGTGTAATACCTATAAAGGGCCATATACCATTGTCTTAAACCATAGGTGACATTCAATCCACTAACTCATTGTTCCCTAGTACCTCAGAAGCTGTATTTGCAAATTATATTGCACTAATACTGATTTATATTTATTTCCTTTGTATTCTTTAGTGTGCACTGTAGTAATAGCAAAAAAGAGCAAAATCACTAAGATCATTTACCCAGTTATCATAAGAGCCAACATCCCAAAGTTAATTTACTTCACATTTTTCTCTACTTCCCAGTTTTGTCTTAATGCAGCCTAGATGTGACATCTAACAAAACACGACAGCATTTCTGCTGCCAAAACATAAAAGTTTGTAAAAACTTCTGCTTCTCTTCCTGTAGGTGATTTATGCAGGCAACTGTGTAAAATTTGGATGGTGTCTGCACATAAGACAGTACTAGATATCCTGTGACTGGCAGCTCTAGAAAAACACTGATTTAAACTTATACCTTGCATGGACACAGCAGAATAAATGTGTAAAAACAGTTCTATCTTTAATCCATAGGCTTATTAGTCATTAAATGTGCAATTCTACTACTATAACACTGAAGATTAGTAGACTGAGTTAGAATGCCTTCCAAAAGATATCACTGGATTATATAGGAATTGTGATTCTGTATAATGCAGTTCAGTAATGTCACACAAGGCACATTTTATTCCTAAATCTCATTAAAAGCAAAAACAGAGCAACATCACTGACCAGATTTGATTGTTTAAGAAATTATAAATGCTATCTAACATTCGCATTCCCACATTAGCTAGCTTGCCTTAAAAGTCATCTTGGAACAATATGAAGAGCTTTGGAATAATGAGTATGAAGAGATGTGTGAGAGTGCAATGATCAGGATGCTGGCTTTCTTGCTGTTTGATTTTGTCCTGATTTTCCATAACTTTGCAGAACTGAGAGCTACTGCTGAGAAGTGAGACGGGATTTTCTCAGCAGAGAGATTGAGTGTACCAGCAACATAACTGCTGACCTTTAGAGTAATTTGGGATTATGAGTATTTTTTTCCCTTTCAATAATCCTGCTTCCTTTACAAAAGCTGCCCCTTTTCACAATGATGTCATCCTTTGAGAGCGTGTCATGAAAGGAAGAGTTAGATCCTTTAAATAAACCCATACAGTTAAAATTTCTATGCAACGTGTTACAGAATTCTAGCCGAAGAAACTGGTAACACCCAAGTGACTCTTGTCCACTGTTTTGCTTAAATTAGGGTCTTAAGTGAACAAAAGTAATTTTGTTGGCTAACCCAGAAATGCCAAAGGTAACAGTGCTTTTTCAGTAAAAACACAGAAGTTCCATAATAAATGTTTTACACACTTAGCAGTGCAACAGGTCACACTGACACAACCGAAATGGAACTTTTCTCCCCACAGCTAAATGCTGTCATTGATCTAATATTATACACAAAATTTATGTATTTGCATTAGAAAACAACAGAACATAATATAAGGTAATTCAAGTAAATGTTCATAAAAGCAGTTTTTTAATGTAAGAGAATACTACTTGCAAAAAGTCTGCAACAATAAATTTCAAATGCAAGCATGATGATTTCATGTGACAAAAGATTAGTTATGCAATTCTCTTTTCCAAACAGCACAATAACTAGCATATTGTAATGCTACCTCTTATTGTCCTTTCTCGTGGAATTTATAAACCTCTGAAAATAAAATTAGTCTCCTTAATTAAAGCTAAAAGCACGTGAGTCCACACAAAGAGACGCACATAGACAGAAAATAGAGCTATTTATCACTGCGGTTAATTTACATTCAAGATATGTTCACATCTTTCATGATTGAGGTAACTGATTTAATTCTATTTTAGAAGGTGGTAACAAATGTAATGGGTTTCCTTTGAAAGGCCCTTAACACTTTAATTGAAATTAATCTGAAGGATTCTGTACAAAAGATAGCATGCTCTTAAACTGGGACAAACAAGGGAAGAGTATGCCAGGTTCTCAAATGACAGTTGAATAAAATATTTCAAAAGCATGAAAGCTTCCCTGTGTACCACTACATTTTTTCATCTCAACAGATTTGCCATTTCCTAATGGAAGCACACCTAGAAATCTACAATCTTTAATTTGAATCATATTATAACTGCTAATACATCAATTAAAACCCATCTACATTCCCATTTTGAAAAGCGATTTGTTATATAGCCTTCACTTTGTTTAGGCTGATATTTAAAAAATCAGCAATTAACTCAAATGACACTATTTTTGCCACCCTTTTTCTTTGCTTTGAAGCACTAATGAAAAATTACCAAAATCATAAACAGAATCTAATTTATTGTAGACTGCTTTTGGACAGGCAGCAACAGAAGTAAGTTAACCCCCCTCCTTTCCACTCCCTCCTACAATCTCATCCAGGTTGCCCATACCACTTGGTACTTTCTTCCATTGCAGGCACCAGGCATGAGGAACTGATGACCTTTTCTCCTGGGAAAGTCTATAGCCACACATTTATCTCCCTAGCCCTTGCCTCAACAAAGACTTCTCACACTGCAGTAAAGTCAGTGGGTGAGTGACTGCCAAAAAGGGGCAAACTCTCCCCCACCTCACCTTCCAGCTCCAAAGGTTGTCACCACTCCCTTTGCATCAGCCACAGCTGTTGTGCAACTGCAGTATAAATTAGGTATGGAAAATCCATCTGGGGAATAAAAAATGAAACAACAAAAAAAGTTCTCATCAGATCAGTCAGCTTATCAAGAGAGATGGGCACAGAGAGGGGAACCTGAAGACAGAGGAGCAGGACTGCCTCTTTCAGCAGCAGCTTATTATTAGATTGGGTTTAGCCGCAGCTTGAAACTGCATCCTAAGCCTTCCTGCAAAGCTGGGGAGGAAAGTGACTATGCAGTCACCTCTTCTTAGAAACGGACAAAGGAAGAGATTAAAACAGATGGGAGGATCCACGGGTGTGCCACAGCTGTGGCTGCCTCCAGGAGCAGATAAGCAGTAGGACTGTAACAGATGAAAGCTGAAAGGAAGTTGGTTACAGATGGACCCGGCTGATTTCAGCAGTTTGCTGCATGCATGAAGAGAGGTGAAAAGACACTGCAGGAAGAAACAGGGAGAAGCTGTAGGAAACAAGGCTGATGAGGGAGAAGATTTGAAGGCCGGTTAATTGCAAGACCATAGTTTCAGTTAAGTGCACATGAAGAAAGAGAAGAGTCTAATGACTGAAAGGAAGGGACAGGAGTCTTCCGAGTATCAGAAGCCACAAGAAAACACCAGCTAACACGATGTGTGCATGCATGCAAACACAAATATTAAGGTATTCAGTTGTAATCATGCCATAAACTGAAGACTTTTCTGGTAAAGGGGCAGAATAATTACGGCAAACTGCAAGACTCCCAGCTGTCCACACCCATACTTCTCTACACCATTTGTACACCTCTTGTCAGCACCAGCAGTCACATCGCCAACTGTGAAGTGCTCTGCTCCTGGAAGAGCTGTCTGTATGTCTGCTATCATGCAGGAGAATGAGAAGATGGAAGCTCACATTTTCCTAGAGGCCCCATTTTTCTTATATTCTCACTGTAAGGTCACAAGTACAAAACAGAGGGGAAAACTCCAGTGTCAGAGTTTTGGGAGGTGACTTGTCTATCTCATACCTGCAGAGTGAAAAATATGATTGTGGTGTTTTTAAATTTAATATGATATGCTAAATTTAAAGCCCCAGGAAGTTACTTTATCAATTTAAAGAAAAACAAAAGGAATATCCAAAGGTCTTCCTCATGTTCTCTATTCTTCTTTCATTTTGAAATAAGAAATATTTTTTTTACAGTGAGAACAATCAGTCACTGGAACCACCTCCCCAGGGATGTGGTGGAGTCCCCATTGCTGGAGGTTTTTAGGATGCAGTTGGACAGGGTACTAGATAATCTCATTGATGCTCTCTTTCCCACGGAAGGTTGGACCAGATGAGCTTTCAAGGCCCCTTCCAGCCTTGGCTATTCTGTGATTCTACGATTCATTCGATACATCAGATATGCCAAAGATTAAAAACAAAGGAAAAAAGAGAGGGACAAGCCTTGTTCTGGGACATATCATTACACATCACAAATCTGCAAAAAAAAATGACAATATTTTAAAAATATTTTCAATACTCTTAAATTGTTCTGATTAATCCTAACCACTGCATGAGATGGTATTTTGAAAGCCAACTTTCAGCACCTTGACCTTCAGCCTTGTAAAAGGCAGACTGCAGTCTTGTTAAAGGCAGGTACTGGAGCAATTTCTAACTGCGGCAATAAAGACTGAAAATGCTACCAAAGGAGTATTTCATTGCCTTTGCAAGCACAAGCATCTACCAATACATCTTTCTGATGACATTAGACCTTTGTAGCCTTTAAGGCTTTCCAGATGATAAAAACACATTTAACATACATTGCATTTAAACCTAAGATATAAAATAATATTGAAACAATTGTGAAGCTCATTAAAGAAGCTGGCTTAATAGAACTGGAGACTGCAAGCTTTTGTCACTCAGGCTCTGCAATGGTATGACAATATCTCTTCCATACTGCCTATCAAGGTAACTTAGCTCTGGTTTGGTGGGACATCTGAAGGGCATGAAAAAAGTTAATATCGATTCATTAACTCTAATTCATTCCTTCATTGCCAAAAAAACAGCAAGACAAATGATATATTGTTCAAAATCCTCATATGACTTCCATAGAGACCTCTGGTTTTTAATTTAAAACAAAAAGTTAATTGGGCTACATATTGCATACGTAATAGTATGAATCTCTCAGAAGCCAATATTGCTGTGAATGCTAGTCAGCCAGTTTATTTAGTCTTTTTTCTACTAACAGAAATTATTTGAAATACTTCTTTTTGTAAGGGGTACGCAAGAACAACTCACAGCCTAGCTGTTCATGGTCACATATCATAGCCTCTACTCCCAGACTCAAAGCACATTAAGAGGCAGTGCTTCTCCCCTCCTCAGAGCAGTCTACATGCTCTGTCATCATTCCTCCAAAGGTTTTGCAATTAGTCATTCAAAACAACAAACCTGCTAATCTTGCCTTCCATTTTCTCCCTGTGCCCAGTCATTCCAAAATCTGCATGCATAGACTTCCCTGTCTCACCCTGCTGTCCCACCTCCCCTGCCATCTCAACACAGGTCCCAAAAGAAGGCATTAACAAAGCTGCCATCCTCTGCTTGCAATTGCACGTACTTCTAGTCATCAGAGACACCTTAGCATCTTCTTAATCTACACCTCTAGCAAAGAATCTGTGCAAAATAGCTGCACTTGAGTAATTTTCTTCACATTACACCAGCCTGATAGAGAGCAGTCATCCTGTAAAACAATCAGTCTGCTGTTGGCTCGTCAGTACTGCATTCACATTTGCCAGGCAATGAGGGTGCCCTGGCAGCACTGACACTGCAGTTCACCTTGCAGTGGTACTTGAGCTTCCTCAGGGAAAGCTCTGAGGCACCTAGTACATCTACGGCACTGGTTGCGCTTCACCTGAACTAAGACTCACTGCTTTTTATCAAAGCAATGCCCTTACATCACAAAATACAACCTCGCTTTGCCACGGCTGCAGTAACCGTAGCCATTAAAACAGCTTCAAAATCATGTGTTTCTCTTGTTTATCCTGCTATGTTGCTCAGCTAAGTGTCTTTCATTTCAGTGAATTCTAACTGCTCACATAAATATTTTCTCTTTGCCTTAGATTTAATGTCTTCAGGTTTCACCCAATTCTTTGACACAATTGTGAGGGTATATTATTACATTCTCTTTGATTGTTTTTCAGTTCCAGTTCAGAAAAACCTGCTGTGCAGGTTTTCTGGTAGACTTGAACTATTTCATTTTTCTGCACATGATCTTAGCAAAATTTTACAGAGAGAAAGCCTCTTCAGTAAGACGGGAAGAAGACTATATTTTGACAAATATTTATAATGGGAAACTCTAAAACTGTGTAAAAAAAAATAAATAAAATGTCTCTGAATTTACTTTTATTTCAGGAGAATTTGGGTTTCTGCAGACAATTTTGATCCTGTAGATACTGCATTTTCCAGTAAAATGCATTTCTCTGAAAATTTTCAAAAAAGCTTTCATATTTTTTCACTAAAAATACCAAAATAATGCCTTCTTTAAACATAAAAATAGGAATGCAAATCTCATTGTCCCATTCACAGCCTATTCCTGTAATTACAAACCAAATTTGAAATGGATGTCTTTTCAGTCCCATTATTTGAAGCTAACATGAGATTTTCCTAAGGCAAAACTAATTACACCAAAATTATTCTGGCAGATGCTTGTGTAACATCCAACAAAGAATGCTGCTGCTTCTCCTCCTCCTCCATTTTGTGAGCCAGTTATGTGTATTTGGATCCCACTTGTCTGCCAATTTCTGCATTTTGATGGTTAGAATCTTAATTTTCTCTAAGTGGAAGCTGAAGCTCTCACATGGTCACAAGCCAGCAGGAACCGCGCTTTAAGTAAAACATCAAATAGCCATAATTAAATTGTAGCATTAGCAGCATTGTCTTAGCTTGCTGAGAAAGAAAAGCAGGCGAGTTTTTTAGTAGCTGGAGGCTCTCAAATGAGGTTCTGACTCACACAGAGGGAAACCACACAACCTTATTTTGAGAGCTTCTCTTTGCACCTTAATCCAGTTTGGCAGTCTTGGCCCTCAGTTGGTTTTCAGAATAGTAGTATCATAAATCACCATCATTTCCTTATCCACCAAGAATCACAGACACCATATTGTGAAACTGTTTTACACCACTTCTTCGGATATAAGTTTGTTTGGAACTGCTCTGAACTCCACATCAGATGTCCTTTATAGTATACATACAAACTTCACACAAACGTTTAAACAAGAGCTGTGTACAGCTTACCATGAATCACTGTATCCGTCACTGACTGACTTTAAGGTGCAGTTGTAATGCTCTGACGAAAAAGGCTTGTTTTTTTCTGCTAAGATATACACTGGACATCTGTGGATAAGCTCTCTATTTTCCCAGTGTCCTCATGACCAAAAGTAACAATGTAAAAACCAGTAACTTTTGGACTCACACAATATGGTTTAGAAAATGTACTTCCATAAGAGTACTATCTTTAAAGAAAATGTCATAGTTTCTTGGGAGTCAGAAACAAAAAACCCAGTAAGGGCTGCTAAGACAGCATGAGACAGAGAGGTTAACTGGATGCAGATCCTGCAGGACATTTGTCAACCTTAAGTGCATACCTGATAAAAACTGCTTTTCCACATAAGCATATTGAAGCTCGGGCTCAAGAGTGACCACAAATATAGTTGGCCCCAACAGTGAACTAGATATGGGCTTGAAGATGTGATGGAGAAAATGATGAGACTTAACTACACAGGCATCCTCTCATCTGCAGACAACTGCTGATTCAGTACACAGCAAAAAAACAGAGAAAATTACTTTCGAGAGAAAATTGATCACAAAGTCAAAGAAAAATAAAAGAACAAGAAGAGCAGGGAAACAAGTTTGCTGCTCCCCTAAGAAATGAGCAGCGATTGACAGAAAACTATGCATCAAAGGAGAAAAGAAAGGAAGCAAATCTTGACAAAACAGAGATTAGGGCTCAAGAAAAGAGGAACTGTGCAAGCAAAGGCTAAAGTGACACTGCAACACGGAATGGTCTTCTGACAAATTATGTTGTTAAAGCCCTGGTGCTAGGGCTTATGTGTCAAGCATAAGTGTGTTCTGGAAGGTGGACAAAGAAGAGACGATTCAGGCTAGCTCCAAGAGAAGTCATTCTCACCTTGGAGGAAAACAAAAGTAGGATAACAGTATGAAGGTCAATAGGTTGTTCTGTGTTTGGATCCTTGAGTGACGGTTGGTGGTAAGCTTTATCTTCTCAATGGATGGACTCTACCTGAGTCCTTAAGTCACATAAAATAAGCTTTTAGATCTGGAAGAAGAACTAAGAAATAATCTAGTTATTTTCTGTTTTCAGCCTATGCCCTTACCAAAGGCAAGTATACATGCAATGGCCTTTTGCTGGCATAACGTTTGGTGAAGAATAAAACTGGAATAACTGAACACGTATGTGCCAGAGTTGTGTTTCTTCTCCAGTCCATTTATGAGAGACAGTAAGAAAACAAAAATCTGAAATACACCTATAAAAGAAAACTAATAGGAGGGGTAGAGCACAAAGATACTTGTGAAGAGAGATGTGGTGGGTTGACCCTGGATGGGTGCCAGA
>NW_010286492.1:0-1288 GCF_000700745.2 Antrostomus carolinensis
CCGCAGGAGGAGGCGGTAAAAGTCGGTTTTACGGTAGAGGAAACCGAAAAGGACTCGTAGAAATTCCTCCACGTTCCCGACGTGCTGCAGGATGCCCAGCAGCGCCTGGTCGTACATATCGGTGAGGGCGGCCGCGGCCTCCATGGTGCCACCGGACCCGCTGTCACGGCAACCGCGCCCGCTCGCCCTTCCGGTCCGCTCCGCATCGTCTCCCCCGCACCTCCGGTCCCGGTCCGCACCCGCGCCACGGCCCGCACGGAACCCGCTCCGCGCCGCATGGTTCCGACCGCCCCGAGGGGCTCCTGTACTTCTAGATATAATATCCATCGTTGGTGAATGGGTTGGGTGATATCTGTGGGTCTCGGTCTCATCGTGGTCGGTCACTTCTCATGGATATGAATCAAAAGTTCTTCTCGTAGGATCGGGTGTAAATTCAACTCTTTTATTCTGTTTGAGGAAGGGATTTCTGGAGACTGGAGCAATTCTCCTGCAAGGATCTCCAGTTCTATTTGGTTTCCTTTACAACTCACATACCCATTTGTCTAGGATCGATGTAAGTTTTCCATCCCATTTCCTCACGTCTTCTCCATGGTCATGCAAGTAAAACCACAACGTTCCTCTTGGTGTCTACTGTCTCCTGAACAGGGGAACACTCACTTTGAGTGGCTGACACATTGGTTCATATAAGCAAAGCACATAATTTATCCCCAACTTGGGACAATTTTTTGGTCACTTTCTACACAGCCAAGGCAAGGGAGAGATGTTTTCTTCAGATTGCCATGATGGGACAGCCAGTTCCTTCATTGTTGGTCCCTCATCTTCCCATTCCAGTACCATGGAATGGAATGTGGAGCCCTCCACACTCTCTCCTGGGAGACGCCAGAGAGTCCTTAGCAGCCACCAGCCAGGAGGGACGATGGCACAGCCACCCAGCCACCACAGTGGTTCTCAGCACACGGCTCCCAGGACCCCCAGGCACCCCGGCTCCTGCAGCCTTTTGTGCTCCCCGAAACCTTCTACCCCCCAGGTAGGGACCGACCCCAACCCCTGCAGCCGGGACGCTCGTGGGGGAAGAGCAGAGCTGAGTGCTGGCCATCGCTCCCCTCTCTCTTTCAGGCTCAGCCAACCTGTGCCCACTGCCCAGGCAGGAGCAGCCCATCCCCACAGCCTGGGCACCCTTCCTGGGGGTGCCACCTCAGGCCCCCCAGCCACCACCACCAGGTATGCCACCCCTCTCTGCTTGGGTACCCTGACCCCTGGCCACCGTCAGCAGCCCCACCACCCCTGT